>NW_027657167.1:0-38762 GCF_964235325.1 Thermobia domestica | reverse complement strand
GGAAAGTTTTTTTAAAAAAATGAAGAAATTAGTGGTTGAAGCCATATATTTTCCAGTTACAACGAGTGTCACGTGGTCTCATCAGCCGTGAGAGGGTTAACTATATCTTCTAAAGCAAAAGGTACTACGTTCATTTTTTCGAGCAGTTTGTAGTAATTTGTGCATTAGTTTCCCATGATGATGTGTAGAACATTTAGTTAGCATATTTGGTTGAGATTTGTAAAAAATATATAGCGTGATGCAAAATTCAGCTTTGTAGTACAGAAAGTTTAACTTGGTTTTCAAAATGTGAAGAAAGTGCATATATTAACGAATGCCCTGTATGTACTTCTGAATGGCACAGTAACATATTCCTCTTTTATCATTCGTTAACCACAGTATGGTGTGTCAAAGCCACATATAATGGAATCGAATCTGTTTGATTTTGAAAAAACTAAAAAACAGAAACAAACGTTATAAGAGAAATTTTAACGTTTCTTCAAGGGCAAAGGACACTTATCGCAACATTACAAAATGGAGGGGTTTTTTCTTCAATTTTAGCTTTTTTTCGTCAAAATATGTAAATAACTTTGGGAGATATGGCGAATAGTAGGTAGTATATAGTAACAATGGATAACAATTTAATATATATGTAGAATGACATATGCTATATTGTTGAATAGTTGCCTAACAACATATATGTACCAAATAGGAGAGTTTTTAAAAAAAATTGAAGAAATTAGTGGTTGAAGCCATACATTTTCCAGTTACAACGAGTGTCACGTGGTCTCATCTGCCGTGAGAGGGTTAACTATTTCTTCTAAAGCAACAGGTACTACGTTCATTTTTTAGTGCAATTTGTAGTAATTTGTGCATTTATTTTCCCATGATGCTGTGTAGAACATTTAGTTAGCATATTTGGTTGAGATTTGGATAAAAATATACAGGGTGATGCAAAATTCAGCTTTTTAGTACAGAAAGTATAAATTGGTTTTCAAAATGTGAAGAAAGTGCATATATTAACGAATGCCCTGTATGTACTTCTGAATGGTACAGTAACATATTCCTCTTTTATCATTCGCTAACCACAGTATGGTGTGTCAAAGCCACATATAATGGAATCGAATCTTTTTTATTTTGAAAAAACTAAAAAAGAGAAACAAACGTTAGAAGAGGAATTTTAACGTTTCTTCAAGGGCAAAGGACCCTTATCGCAACAGGACAAAATGGAGGTGTTTCCTCTTCAATTTGAGCCTTATTTCGTCAAAATATGTAAATAATTTTGGGAGATATGGCGAATAGTATGTAGTATATAGTAACAATGGATAACAATATAATATATATGTAGAATGACATATGCTATATTGTTGAATAGTTGCCTAACAACATATATATACCAAATAGGAAAGTTTCTAAAAAAATTGAAGAAATTAGTGGTTGAAGCCATACATTTTCCAGTTACAACGAGTGTCACGTGGTCTCATCAGCCGTGAGAGGGTTAACTATTTCTTCTAAAGCAACAGGTACTACGTTCATTTTTTAGTGCAGTTTGTAGTAATATGTGCATTTATTTTCCCATCATGATGTGTAGAACATTTAGTTAGCATATTTGGTTGAAATTTGGAGAAAATATACAGGGTGATGCAAAATTCAGCTTTGTAGTACAGAAAGTATAAATTGGTTTTCAAAATGTGAAGAAAGTGCATATATTAACGAATGCTCTGTATGTACTTCTGAATGGCACAGTAACATATTCCTCTTTTATCATTCGTTAACCACAGTATGGTGTGTCAAATCCACATATAATGGAATCGAATCTGTTTTATTTTGAAAAAACTAAAAAACAGAAACAAACGTTATAAGAGAAATTTTAACGTTTCTTCAAGGGCAAAAGAGACTTATCGCAAAAGGACAAAATGGAGGGATTTCCTCTTCAATTTTAGCTTTATTTCGTCAAAATATGTAAATAACTTTGGGAGATATGGCGAATAGTATGTAGTATATAGTAACAATGATTAACAAAATAATATATATGTAGAATGACATATGCTATATTGTTGAATAGTTGCCTCACAACATATATATACCAAATAGGAAAGTTTTTTTAAAAAAATGAAGAAATTAGTGGTTGAAGCCATATATTTTCCAGTTACAACGAGTGTCACGTGGTCTCATCAGCCGTGAGAGGGTTAACTATTTCTTCTAAAGCAAAAGGTACTACGTTCATTTTTTCGAGCAGTTTGTAGTAATTTGTGCATTAGTTTCCCATGATGATGTGTAGAACATTTAGTTAGCATATTTGGTTGAGATTTGTAAAAAATATATAGCGTGATGCAAAATTCAGCTTTGTAGTACAGAAAGTTTAACTTGGTTTTCAAAATGTGAAGAAAGTGCATATATTAACGAATGCCCTGTATGTACTTCTGAATGGCACAGTAACATATTCCTCTTTTATCATTCGTTAACCACAGTATGGTGTGTCAAAGCCACATATAATGGAATCGAATCTGTTTGATTTTGAAAAAACTAAAAAACAGAAACAAACGTTATAAGAGAAATTTTAACGTTTCTTCAAGGGCAAAGGACACTTATCGCAACATTACAAAATGGAGGGGTTTTTTCTTCAATTTTAGCTTTTTTTCGTCAAAATATGTAAATAACTTTGGGAGATATGGCGAATAGTAGGTAGTATATAGTAACAATGGATAACAATTTAATATATATGTAGAATGACATATGCTATATTGTTGAATAGTTGCCTAACAACATATATGTACCAAATAGGAGAGTTTTTAAAAAAAATTGAAGAAATTAGTGGTTGAAGCCATACATTTTCCAGTTACAACGAGTGTCACGTGGTCTCATCAGCCGTGAGAGGGTTAACTATTTCTTCTAAAGCAACAGGTACTACGTTCATTTTTTAGTGCAATTTGTAGTAATTTGTGCATTTATTTTCCCATGATGCTGTGTAGAACATTTAGTTAGCATATTTGGTTGAGATTTGGATAAAAATATACAGGGTGATGCAAAATTCAGCTTTTTAGTACAGAAAGTATAAATTGGTTTTCAAAATGTGAAGAAAGTGCATATATTAACGAATGCCCTGTATGTACTTCTGAATGGTACAGTAACATATTCCTCTTTTATCATTCGCTAACCACAGTATGGTGTGTCAAAGCCACATATAATGGAATCGAATCTTTTTTATTTTGAAAAAACTAAAAAAGAGAAACAAACGTTATAAGAGGAATTTTAACGTTTCGTCAGGGGCAAAGGACGCTTATCGCAACAGGACAAAATGGAGGTGTTTCCTCTTCAATTTGACCCTTATTTCGTCAAAATATGTAAATAATTTTGGGAGATATGGCGAATAGTATGTAGTATATAGTAACAATGGATAACAATATAATATATATGTAGAATGACATATGCTATATTGTTGAATAGTTGCCTAACAACATATATATACCAAATAGGAAAGTTTCTAAAAAAAATTGAAGAAATTAGTGGTTGAAGCCATACATTTTCCAGTTACAACGAGTGTCACGTGGTCTCATCAGCCGTGAGAGGGTTAACTATTTCTTCTAAAGCAAGAGGTACTACGTTCATTTTTTTGTGCAGTTTGTAGTAATATGTGCATTTATTTTCCCATCATGATGTGTAGAACATTTAGTTAGCATATTTGGTTGAGATTTGGAAAAAATATACAGGGTGATGCAAAATTCAGCTTTGTAGTACAGAAAGTATAAATTGGTTTTCAAAATGTGAAGAAATTGCATATATTAACGAAAAAATGCCCCGTATGTACTTCTGAATGGCACAGTAACATATTCCTCTTTTATCATTCGTTAACCACAGTATGGTGTGTCAAAGCCACATATAATGGAATCGAATCTGTTTTATTTTGAAAAAACTAAAAAAAAGAAACAAACGTTATAAGAGAAATTTCAACGTTTCTTCAAGGGCAAAGGAGACTTATCGCAAAAGGACAAAATGGAGGGATTTCCTCTTCAATTTTAGCTTTATTTCGTCAAAATATGTAAATAACTTTGGGAGATATGGCGAATAGTATGTAGTATATAGTAACAATGATTAACAAAATAATATATATGTAGAATGACATATGCTATATTGTTGAATAGTTGCCTCACAACATATACATACCAAATAGGAAAGTTTTTTAAAAAAATGAAGAAATTACTGGTTGAAACCATACATTTTCCACTTACAACGAGTGTCACGTGGTCTCATCAGCCGTGAGAGGGTTAACTATTTCTTCTAAAGCAACAGGTACTACGTTCATTTTTTAGTGCAGTTTGTAGTAATTTGTGCATTAGTTTCCCATGATGATGTGTAGAACATTTAGTTAGCATATTTGGTTGAGATTTGTAAGAAATATACAGGGTGATGCAAAATTCAGCTTTGTAATACAGAAAGTTTAACTTCGTTTTCAAAATGTGAAGAAAGTGCATATATTAACGAATGCCCTGTATGTACTTCTGAATGGCACAGTAACATATTCCTCTTTTATCATTCGTTAACCACAGTATGGTGTGTCAAAGCCACATATAATGGAATCGAATCTTTTTTATTTTGAAAAAACTAAAAAACAGAAACAAACGTTATAAGAGGAATTTTAACGTTTCTTCAAAGGCAAAGGACACTTATCGCAACAGGACAAAATGGAGGGGTTTCCTCTTCAATTTGAGCCTTATTTCGTCAAAATATGTAAATAATTTTGGGAGATATGGCGAATAGTATGTAGTATATAGTAACAATGGATAACAATATAATATATATGTAGAATGACATATGCTATATTGTTGAATAGTTACCTAACAACATATATATACCAAATAGGAAAGTTTCTAAAAAATTGAAGAAATTAGTGGTTGAAGCCACACATTTTCCAGTTACAACGAGTGTCACGTAGTCTCATCAGCCGAGAGAGGGTTAACTATTTCTTCTAAAGCAAGAGGTACTACGTTCATTTTTTTGTGCAGTTTGTAGTAATATGTGCATTTATTTTCCCATCATGATGTGTAGAACATTTAGTTAGCATATTTGGTTGAGATTTGGAAAAAATATACAGGGTGATGCAAAATTCAGCTTTGTAGTACAGAAAGTATAAATTGGTTTTCAAAATGTGAAGAAAGTGCATATATTAACGAATGCCCTGTATGTACTTCTGAATGGCACAGTAACATATTCCTCTTTTATCATTCGTTAACCACAGTATGGTGTGTCAAAGCCACATATAATGGAATCGAATCTGTTTTATTTTGAAAAAACTAAAAAACAGAAACAAACGTTATAAGAGGAATTTTAACGTTTCTTCAAGGGCAAAGGACACTTATCGCAACAGGACAAAATGGAGGGGTTTCCTCTTCAATTTTAGCTTTTTTTCTTCAAAATATGTAAATAACTTTGGGAGATATGGCGAATAGTAGGTAGTATATAGTAACAATGGATAACAATATAATATATATGTAGAATGACATATGCTATATTGTTGAATAGTTGCCTAACAACATATATATACCAAATAGGAAAGTTTCTAAAAAAATTGAAGAAATTAGTGGTTGAAGCCATACATTTTCCAGTTACAACGAGTGTCACGTGGTCTCATCAGCCGTGAGAGGGTTAACTATTTCTTCTAAAGCAAGAGGTACTACGTTCATTTTTTTGTGCAGTTTGTAGTAATATGTGCATTTATTTTCCCATCATGATGTGTAGAACATTTAGTTAGCATATTTGGTTGAGATTTGGAAAAAATATACAGGGTGATGCAAAATTCAGCTTTGTAGTACAGAAAGTTTAAATTGGTTTTCAAAATGTGAAGAAATTGCATATATTAACGAATGCCCTGTATGTACTTCTGAATGGCACAGTAACATATTCCTCTTTTATCATTCGTTAACCACAGTATGGTGTGTCAAAGCCACATATAATGGAATCGAATCTGTTTTATTTTGAAAAAACTAAAAAAAAGAAACAAACGTTATAAGAGAAATTTCAACGTTTCTTCAAGGGCAAAGGAGACTTATCGCAAAAGGACAAAATGGAGGGATTTCCTCTTCAATTTTAGCTTTATTTCGTCAAAATATGTAAATAACTTTGGGAGATATGGCGAAGAGTATGTAGTATATAGTAACAATGGATAACAATATAATATATATGTAGAATGACATATGCTATATTGTTGAATAGTTGCCTAACAACATATATATACCAAATAGGAAAGTTTCTAAAAAAATTGAAGAAATTAGTGGTTGAAGCCATACATTTTCCAGTTACAACGAGTGTCACGTGGTCTCATCAGCCGTGAGAGGGTTAACTATTTCTTCTAAAGCAACAGGTACTACGTTCATTTTTTAGTGCAGTTTGTAGTAATATGTGCATTTATTTTCCCATCATGATGTGTAGAACATTTAGTTAGCATATTTGGTTGAAATTTGGAGAAAATATACAGGGTGATGCAAAATTCAGCTTTGTAGTACAGAAAGTATAAATTGGTTTTCAAAATGTGAAGAAAATGCATATATTAACGAATGCTCTGTATGTACTTCTGAATGGCACAGTAACATATTCCTCTTTTATCATTCGTTAACCACAGTATGGTGTGTCAAATCCACATATAATGGAATCGAATCTGTTTTATTTTGAAAAAACTAAAAAACAGAAACAAACGTTATAAGAGAAATTTTAACGTTTCTTCAAGGGCAAAAGAGACTTATCGCAAAAGGACAAAACGGAGGGATTTCCTCTTCAATTTTAGCTTTATTTCGTCAAAATATGTAAATAACTTTGGGAGATATGGCGAATAGTATGTAGTATATAGTAACAATGATTAACAAAATAATATATATGTAGAATGACATATGCTATATTGTTGAATAGTTGCCTCACAACATATATATACCAAATAGGAAAGTTTTTTTAAAAAAATGAAGAAATTAGTGGTTGAAGCCATATATTTTCCAGTTACAACGAGTGTCACGTGGTCTCATCAGCCGTGAGAGGGTTAACTATTTCTTCTAAAGCAAAAGGTACTACGTTCATTTTTTCGAGCAGTTTGTAGTAATTTGTGCATTAGTTTCCCATGATGATGTGTAGAACATTTAGTTAGCATATTTGGTTGAGATTTGTAAAAAATATATAGCGTGATGCAAAATTCAGCTTTGTAGTACAGAAAGTTTAACTTGGTTTTCAAAATGTGAAGAAAGTGCATATATTAACGAATGCCCTGTATGTACTTCTGAATGGCACAGTAACATATTCCTCTTTTATCATTCGTTAACCACAGTATGGTGTGTCAAAGCCACATATAATGGAATCGAATCTGTTTGATTTTGAAAAAACTAAAAAACAGAAACAAACGTTATAAGAGAAATTTTAACGTTTCTTCAAGGGCAAAGGACACTTATCGCAACATTACAAAATGGAGGGGTTTTTTCTTCAATTTTAGCTTTTTTTCGTCAAAATATGTAAATAACTTTGGGAGATATGGCGAATAGTAGGTAGTATATAGTAACAATGGATAACAATTTAATATATATGTAGAATGACATATGCTATATTGTTGAATAGTTGCCTAACAACATATATGTACCAAATAGGAGAGTTTTTAAAAAAAATTGAAGAAATTAGTGGTTGAAGCCATACATTTTCCAGTTACAACGAGTGTCACGTGGTCTCATCTGCCGTGAGAGGGTTAACTATTTCTTCTAAAGCAACAGGTACTACGTTCATTTTTTAGTGCAATTTGTAGTAATTTGTGCATTTATTTTCCCATGATGCTGTGTAGAACATTTAGTTAGCATATTTGGTTGAGATTTGGATAAAAATATACAGGGTGATGCAAAATTCAGCTTTTTAGTACAGAAAGTATAAATTGGTTTTCAAAATGTGAAGAAAGTGCATATATTAACGAATGCCCTGTATGTACTTCTGAATGGTACAGTAACATATTCCTCTTTTATCATTCGCTAACCACAGTATGGTGTGTCAAAGCCACATATAATGGAATCGAATCTTTTTTATTTTGAAAAAACTAAAAAAGAGAAACAAACGTTAGAAGAGGAATTTTAACGTTTCTTCAAGGGCAAAGGACCCTTATCGCAACAGGACAAAATGGAGGTGTTTCCTCTTCAATTTGAGCCTTATTTCGTCAAAATATGTAAATAATTTTGGGAGATATGGCGAATAGTATGTAGTATATAGTAACAATGGATAACAATATAATATATATGTAGAATGACATATGCTATATTGTTGAATAGTTGCCTAACAACATATATATACCAAATAGGAAAGTTTCTAAAAAAATTGAAGAAATTAGTGGTTGAAGCCATACATTTTCCAGTTACAACGAGTGTCACGTGGTCTCATCAGCCGTGAGAGGGTTAACTATTTCTTCTAAAGCAACAGGTACTACGTTCATTTTTTAGTGCAGTTTGTAGTAATATGTGCATTTATTTTCCCATCATGATGTGTAGAACATTTAGTTAGCATATTTGGTTGAAATTTGGAGAAAATATACAGGGTGATGCAAAATTCAGCTTTGTAGTACAGAAAGTATAAATTGGTTTTCAAAATGTGAAGAAAGTGCATATATTAACGAATGCTCTGTATGTACTTCTGAATGGCACAGTAACATATTCCTCTTTTATCATTCGTTAACCACAGTATGGTGTGTCAAATCCACATATAATGGAATCGAATCTGTTTTATTTTGAAAAAACTAAAAAACAGAAACAAACGTTATAAGAGAAATTTTAACGTTTCTTCAAGGGCAAAAGAGACTTATCGCAAAAGGACAAAATGGAGGGATTTCCTCTTCAATTTTAGCTTTATTTCGTCAAAATATGTAAATAACTTTGGGAGATATGGCGAATAGTATGTAGTATATAGTAACAATGATTAACAAAATAATATATATGTAGAATGACATATGCTATATTGTTGAATAGTTGCCTCACAACATATATATACCAAATAGGAAAGTTTTTTTAAAAAAATGAAGAAATTAGTGGTTGAAGCCATATATTTTCCAGTTACAACGAGTGTCACGTGGTCTCATCAGCCGTGAGAGGGTTAACTATTTCTTCTAAAGCAAAAGGTACTAAGTTCATTTTTTCGAGCAGTTTGTAGTAATTTGTGCATTAGTTTCCCATGATGATGTGTAGAACATTTAGTTAGCATATTTGGTTGAGATTTGTAAAAAATATATAGCGTGATGCAAAATTCAGCTTTGTAGTACAGAAAGTTTAACTTGGTTTTCAAAATGTGAAGAAAGTGCATATATTAACGAATGCCCTGTATGTACTTCTGAATGGCACAGTAACATATTCCTCTTTTATCATTCGTTAACCACAGTATGGTGTGTCAAAGCCACATATAATGGAATCGAATCTGTTTGATTTTGAAAAAACTAAAAAACAGAAACAAACGTTATAAGAGAAATTTTAACGTTTCTTCAAGGGCAAAGGACACTTATCGCAACATTACAAAATGGAGGGGTTTTTTCTTCAATTTTAGCTTTTTTTCGTCAAAATATGTAAATAACTTTGGGAGATATGGCGAATAGTAGGTAGTATATAGTAACAATGGATAACAATTTAATATATATGTAGAATGACATATGCTATATTGTTGAATAGTTGCCTAACAACATATATGTACCAAATAGGAGAGTTTTTAAAAAAAATTGAAGAAATTAGTGGTTGAAGCCATACATTTTCCAGTTACAACGAGTGTCACGTGGTCTCATCAGCCGTGAGAGGGTTAACTATTTCTTCTAAAGCAACAGGTACTACGTTCATTTTTTAGTGCAATTTGTAGTAATTTGTGCATTTATTTTCCCATGATGCTGTGTAGAACATTTAGTTAGCATATTTGGTTGAGATTTGGATAAAAATATACAGGGTGATGCAAAATTCAGCTTTTTAGTACAGAAAGTATAAATTGGTTTTCAAAATGTGAAGAAAGTGCATATATTAACGAATGCCCTGTATGTACTTCTGAATGGTACAGTAACATATTCCTCTTTTATCATTCGCTAACCACAGTATGGTGTGTCAAAGCCACATATAATGGAATCGAATCTTTTTTATTTTGAAAAAACTAAAAAAGAGAAACAAACGTTATAAGAGGAATTTTAACGTTTCGTCAGGGGCAAAGGACGCTTATCGCAACAGGACAAAATGGAGGTGTTTCCTCTTCAATTTGAGCCTTATTTCGTCAAAATATGTAAATAATTTTGGGAGATATGGCGAATAGTATGTAGTATATAGTAACAATGGATAACAATATAATATATATGTAGAATGACATATGCTATATTGTTGAATAGTTGCCTAACAACATATATATACCAAATAGGAAAGTTTCTAAAAAAAATTGAAGAAATTAGTGGTTGAAGCCATACATTTTCCAGTTACAACGAGTGTCACGTGGTCTCATCAGCCGTGAGAGGGTTAACTATTTCTTCTAAAGCAAGAGGTACTACGTTCATTTTTTTGTGCAGTTTGTAGTAATATGTGCATTTATTTTCCCATCATGATGTGTAGAACATTTAGTTAGCATATTTGGTTGAGATTTGGAAAAAATATACAGGGTGATGCAAAATTCAGCTTTGTAGTACAGAAAGTATAAATTGGTTTTCAAAATGTGAAGAAATTGCATATATTAACGAAAAAATGCCCCGTATGTACTTCTGAATGGCACAGTAACATATTCCTCTTTTATCATTCGTTAACCACAGTATGGTGTGTCAAAGCCACATATAATGGAATCGAATCTGTTTTATTTTGAAAAAACTAAAAAAAAGAAACAAACGTTATAAGAGAAATTTCAACGTTTCTTCAAGGGCAAAGGAGACTTATCGCAAAAGGACAAAATGGAGGGATTTCCTCTTCAATTTTAGCTTTATTTCGTCAAAATATGTAAATAACTTTGGGAGATATGGCGAATAGTATGTAGTATATAGTAACAATGATTAACAAAATAATATATATGTAGAATGACATATGCTATATTGTTGAATAGTTGCCTCACAACATATACATACCAAATAGGAAAGTTTTTTAAAAAAATGAAGAAATTACTGGTTGAAACCATACATTTTCCACTTACAACGAGTGTCACGTGGTCTCATCAGCCGTGAGAGGGTTAACTATTTCTTCTAAAGCAACAGGTACTACGTTCATTTTTTAGTGCAGTTTGTAGTAATTTGTGCATTAGTTTCCCATGATGATGTGTAGAACATTTAGTTAGCATATTTGGTTGAGATTTGTAAGAAATATACAGGGTGATGCAAAATTCAGCTTTGTAATACAGAAAGTTTAACTTCGTTTTCAAAATGTGAAGAAAGTGCATATATTAACGAATGCCCTGTATGTACTTCTGAATGGCACAGTAACATATTCCTCTTTTATCATTCGTTAACCACAGTATGGTGTGTCAAAGCCACATATAATGGAATCGAATCTTTTTTATTTTGAAAAAACTAAAAAACAGAAACAAACGTTATAAGAGGAATTTTAACGTTTCTTCAAAGGCAAAGGACACTTATCGCAACAGGACAAAATGGAGGGGTTTCCTCTTCAATTTGAGCCTTATTTCGTCAAAATATGTAAATAATTTTGGGAGATATGGCGAATAGTATGTAGTATATAGTAACAATGGATAACAATATAATATATATGTAGAATGACATATGCTATATTGTTGAATAGTTACCTAACAACATATATATACCAAATAGGAAAGTTTCTAAAAAAATTGAAGAAATTAGTGGTTGAAGCCACACATTTTCCAGTTACAACGAGTGTCACGTAGTCTCATCAGCCGAGAGAGGGTTAACTATTTCTTCTAAAGCAAGAGGTACTACGTTCATTTTTTTGTGCAGTTTGTAGTAATATGTGCATTTATTTTCCCATCATGATGTGTAGAACATTTAGTTAGCATATTTGGTTGAGATTTGGAAAAAATATACAGGGTGATGCAAAATTCAGCTTTGTAGTACAGAAAGTATAAATTGGTTTTCAAAATGTGAAGAAAGTGCATATATTAACGAATGCCCTGTATGTACTTCTGAATGGCACAGTAACATATTCCTCTTTTATCATTCGTTAACCACAGTATGGTGTGTCAAAGCCACATATAATGGAATCGAATCTGTTTTATTTTGAAAAAACTAAAAAACAGAAACAAACGTTATAAGAGGAATTTTAACGTTTCTTCAAGGGCAAAGGACACTTATCGCAACAGGACAAAATGGAGGGGTTTCCTCTTCAATTTTAGCTTTTTTTCTTCAAAATATGTAAATAACTTTGGGAGATATGGCGAATAGTAGGTAGTATATAGTAACAATGGATAACAATATAATATATATGTAGAATGACATATGCTATATTGTTGAATAGTTGCCTAACAACATATATATACCAAATAGGAAAGTTTCTAAAAAAATTGAAGAAATTAGTGGTTGAAGCCATACATTTTCCAGTTACAACGAGTGTCACGTGGTCTCATCAGCCGTGAGAGGGTTAACTATTTCTTCTAAAGCAAGAGGTACTACGTTCATTTTTTTGTGCAGTTTGTAGTAATATGTGCATTTATTTTCCCATCATGATGTGTAGAACATTTAGTTAGCATATTTGGTTGAGATTTGGAAAAAATATACAGGGTGATGCAAAATTCAGCTTTGTAGTACAGAAAGTTTAAATTGGTTTTCAAAATGTGAAGAAATTGCATATATTAACGAATGCCCTGTATGTACTTCTGAATGGCACAGTAACATATTCCTCTTTTATCATTCGTTAACCACAGTATGGTGTGTCAAAGCCACATATAATGGAATCGAATCTGTTTTATTTTGAAAAAACTAAAAAAAAGAAACAAACGTTATAAGAGAAATTTCAACGTTTCTTCAAGGGCAAAGGAGACTTATCGCAAAAGGACAAAATGGAGGGATTTCCTCTTCAATTTTAGCTTTATTTCGTCAAAATATGTAAATAACTTTGGGAGATATGGCGAAGAGTATGTAGTATATAGTAACAATGATTAACAAAAAATATATATGTAGAATGACATATGCTATATTGTTGAATAGTTGCCTCACAACATATACATACCAAATAGGAAAGGTTTTTAAAAAAATGAAGAAATTACTGGTTGAAGCCATACATTTTCCACTTACAACGAGTGTCACGTGGTCTCATCAGCCGTGAGAGGGTTAACTATTTCTTCTAAAGCAACAGGTACTACGTTCATTTTTTAGTGCAGTTTGTAGTAATTTGTGCATTAGTTTCCCATGATGATGTGTAGAACATTTAGTTAGCATATTTGGTTGAGATTTGTAAGAAATATACAGGGTGATGCAAAATTCAGCTTTGTAATACAGAAAGTTTAACTTCGTTTTCAAAATGTGAAGAAAGTGCATATATTAACGAATGCCCTGTATGTACTTCTGAATGGCACAGTAACATATTCCTCTTTTATCATTCGTTAACCACAGTATGGTGTGTCAAAGCCACATATAATGGAATCGAATCTTTTTTATTTTGAAAAAACTAAAAAACAGAAACAAACGTTATAAGAGGAATTTTAACGTTTCTTCAAAGGCAAAGGACACTTATCGCAACAGGACAAAATGGAGGGGTTTCCTCTTCAATTTGAGCCTTATTTCGTCAAAATATGTAAATAATTTTGGGAGATATGGCGAATAGTATGTAGTATATAGTAACAATGGATAACAATATAATATATATGTAGAATGACATATGCTATATTGTTGAATAGTTACCTAACAACATATATATACCAAATAGGAAAGTTTCTAAAAAAATTGAAGAAATTAGTGGTTGAAGCCACACATTTTCCAGTTACAACGAGTGTCACGTAGTCTCATCAGCCGAGAGAGGGTTAACTATTTCTTCTAAAGCAAGAGGTACTACGTTCATTTTTTTGTGCAGTTTGTAGTAATATGTGCATTTATTTTCCCATCATGATGTGTAGAACATTTAGTTAGCATATTTGGTTGAGATTTGGAAAAAATATACAGGGTGATGCAAAATTCAGCTTTGTAGTACAGAAAGTATAAATTGGTTTTCAAAATGTGAAGAAAGTGCATATATTAACGAATGCCCTGTATGTACTTCTGAATGGCACAGTAACATATTCCTCTTTTATCATTCGTTAACCACAGTATGGTGTGTCAAAGCCACATATAATGGAATCCAATCTGTTTTATTTTGAAAAAACTAAAAAACAGAAACAAACGTTATAAGAGGAATTTTAACGTTTCTTCAAGGGCAAAGGACACTTATCGCAACAGGACAAAATGGAGGGGTTTCCTCTTCAATTTTAGCTTTTTTTCTTCAAAATATGTAAATAACTTTGGGAGATATGGCGAATAGTAGGTAGTATATACTAACAATGGATAACAATATACTATATATGTAGAATGACATATGCTATATTGTTGAATAGTTGCCTAACAACATATATATACCAAATAGGAAAGTTTCTAAAAAAATTGAAGAAATTAGTGGTTGAAGCCATACATTTTCCAGTTACAACGAGTGTCACGTGGTCTCATCAGCCGTGAGAGGGTTAACTATTTCTTCTAAAGCAAGAGGTACTACGTTCATTTTTTTGTGCAGTTTGTAGTAATATGTGCATTTATTTTCCCATCATGATGTGTAGAACATTTAGTTAGCATATTTGGTTGAGATTTGGAAAAAATATACAGGGTGATGCAAAATTCAGCTTTGTAGTACAGAAAGTTTAAATTGGTTTTCAAAATGTGAAGAAATTGCATATATTAACGAATGCCCTGTATGTACTTCTGAATGGCACAGTAACATATTCCTCTTTTATCATTCGTTAACCGCAGTATGGTGTGTCAAAGCCACATATAATGGAATCGAATCTGTTTTATTTTGAAAAAAACTAAAAAAAAGAAACAAACGTTATAAGAGAAATTTCAACGTTTCTTCAAGGGCAAAGGAGACTTATCGCAAAAGGACAAAATGGAGGGATTTCCTCTTCAATTTTAGCTTTATTTCGTCAAAATATGTAAATAACTTTGGGAGATATGGCGAAGAGTATGTAGTATATAGTAACAATGATTAACAAAAAATATATATGTAGAATGACATATGCTATATTGTTGAATAGTTGCCTCACAACATATACATACCAAATAGGAAAGGTTTTTAAAAAAATGAAGAAATTACTGGTTGAAGCCATACATTTTCCACTTACAACAAGTGTCACGTGGTCTCATCAGCCGTGAGAGGGTTAACTATTTCTTCTAAAGCAACAGGTACTACGTTCATTTTTTAGTGAAGTTTGTAGTAATTTGTGCATTAGTTTCCCATGATGATGTGTAGAACATTTAGTTAGCATATTTGGTTGAGATTTGTAAGAAATATACAGGGTGATGCAAAATTCAGCTTTGTAATACAGAAAGTTTATCTTGGTTTTCAAAATGTGAAGAAAGTGCATATATTAACGAATGCCCTGTATGTACTTCTGAATGGCACAGTAACATATTCCTCTTTTATCATTCGTTAACCACAGTATGGTGTTTCAAAGCCACATATAATGGAATCGAATCTGTTTTATTTTGAAAAAACTAAAAAACAGAAACAAACGTTATAAGAGGAATTTTAACATTTCTTCAAGGGCAAAGGACACTTATCGCAACCGTACAAAATGGAGGTGTTTCCTCTTCAATTTTAGCTTTATTTCGTCAAAATATGTAAATAACTTTGGGAGATATAGCGAATAGTAAGTAGTATATAGTAACAATGGATAACAATATAATATATATGTAGAATGACATATGCTATATTGTTGAATAGTTGCCTAACAACATATATGTACCAAATAGGAAAGTTTTTTAAAAAAATTGAAGAAATTAGTGGTTGAAGCCATACATTTTCCAGTTACAACGAGTGTCACGTGGTCTCATCAGCCGTGAGAGGGTTAACTATTTCTTCTAAAGCAAAATTACTACGTTCATTTTTTAGTGCAATTTGTAGTAATTTGTGCATTTATTTTCCCATGATGATGTGTAGAACATTTAGTTAGCATATTTGGTTGAGATTTGGAGAAAAATATACAGGGTGATGCAAAATTCAGCTTTTTAGTACAGAAAGTATAAATTGGTTTTCAAAATGTGAAGAAAGTGCATATATTAACAAATGCCCTGTATATACTTCTGAATGGTACAGTAACACATTCCTCTTTTATCATTCGCTAACCACAGTATGGTGTGTCAAAGCCACATATAATGGAATTGAATCTGTTTTATTTTGAAAAAACTAAAAAACAGAAACAAATGTTATAAGAAGAATTTTAACGTTTCTTCAAAGGAAAAGGACACTTATCGCAACAGGACAAAATGGAGGGGTTTCCTCTTCAATTTGGGCCTTATTTCGTCAAAATATGTAAATAATTTTGGGAGATATGGCGAATAGTATGTAGTATATAGTAACAATGGATAACAATATAATATATATGTAGAATGACATATGCTATATTGTTGAATAGTTGCCTAACAACATATATATACCAAATAGGAAAGTTTCTAAAAAAATTGAAGAAATTAGTGGTTGAAGCCATACATTTTCCAGTTACAACGAGTGTCACGTGGTCTCATCAGCCGAGAGAGGGTTAACTATTTCTTCTAAAGCAAGAGGTACTACGTTCATTTTTTTGTGCAGTTTGTAGTAATATGTGCATTTGTTTTCCCATCATGATGTGTAGAAGATTTAGTTAGCATATTTGTTTGAGATTTAAAAAAAATATACAGGGTGATGCAAAATTCAGCTTTGTAGTACAGAAAGTATAAATTGGTTTTCAAAATGTGAAGAAAGTGCATATATTAACGAATGCCCTGTATGTACTTCTGAATGGCACAGTAACATATTCCTCTTTTATCATTCGTTAACCACAGTATGGTGTGTCAAAGCCACATATAATGGAATCGAATCTGTTTTATTTTGAAAAAACTAAAAAACAGAAACAAAGGTTATAAGAGGAATTTTAACGTTTCTTCAAGGGCAAAGGACACTTAACGCAACAGGACAAAATGGAGGGGTTTCCTCTTCAATTTTAGCTTTTTTTCGTCAAAATATGTAAATAACTTTGGGAGATATGGCGAATAGTAGGTAGTATATAGTAACAATGGATAACAATATAATATATATGTAGAATGACATATGCTATATTGTTGAATAGTTGCCTAACAACATATATGTACCAAATAGGAGAGTTTTTAAAAAAAATTGAAGAAATTAGTGGTTGAAGCCATACATTTTCCAGTTACAACGAGTGTCTCGTGGTTTCATCAGCCGTGAGATGGTTAACTATTTCTTCTAAAGCAAAATTACTACGTTCATTTTTTAGTGCAATTTGTAGTAATTTGTGCATTTATTTTCCCATGATGATGTGTAGAACATTTAGTTAGCATATTTGGTTGAGATTTGGAAAAAAATATACAGGGTGATGCAAAATTCAGCTTTTTAGTACAGAAAGTTTAAATTGGTTTTCAAAATGTGAAGAAAGTGCATATATTAACGAATGCCCTGTATGTACTTCTGAATGGCACAGTAACATATTCCTCTTTTATCATTCGCTAACCACAGTATGGTGTGTCAAAGCCACATATAATGGAATCGAATCTTTTTTATTTTGAAAAAACTAAAAAAGAGAAACAAAGGTTAGAAGAGGAATTTTAACGTTTCTTCAAGGGCAAAGGACCCTTATCGCAACAGGACAAAATGGAGGTGTTTCCTCTTCAATTTGAGCCTTATTTCGTCAAAATATGTAAATAATTTTGGGAGATATGGCGAATAGTATGTAGTATATAGTAACAATGGATAACAATATAATATATATGTAGAATGACATATGCTATATTGTTGAATAGTTACCTAACAACATATATATACCAAATAGGAAAGTTTCTAAAAAAATTGAAGAAATTAGTGGTTGAAGCCACACATTTTCCAGTTACAACGAGTGTCACGTAGTCTCATCAGCCGAGAGAGGGTTAACTATTTCTTCTAAAGCAAGAGGTACTACGTTCATTTTTTTTGTGCAGTTTGTAGTAATATGTGCATTTAATTTCCCATCATGATGTGTAGAACATTTAGTTAGCATATTTGGTTGAGATTTGGAAAAAATATACAGGGTGATGCAAAATTCAGCTTTGTAGTACAGAAAGTATAAATTGGTTTTCAAAATGTGAAGAAAGTGCATATATTAACGAATGCCCTGTATGTACTTCTGAATGGCACAGTAACATATTCCTCTTTTATCATTCGTTAACCACAGTATGGTGTGTCAAAGCCACATATAATGGAATCGAATCTGTTTTATTTTGAAAAAACTAAAAAACAGAAACAAACGTTATAAGAGGAATTTTAACGTTTCTTCAAGGGCAAAGGACACTTATCGCAAAAGGACAAAATGGAGGGATTTCCTCTTCAATTTTAGCTTTTTTTCGTCAAAATATGTAAATAACTTTGGGAGATATGGCGAATAGTAGGTAGTATATAGTAACAATGGACAACAATATAATATATATGTAGAATGACATATGCTATATTGTTGAATAGTTGCCTAACAACATATATGTACCAAATAGGAGAGTTTTTTTAAAAATTGAAGAAATTAGTGGTTGAAGCCATACATTTTCCAGTTACAACGAGTGTCACGTGGTCTCATCAGCCGTGAGAGGGTTAACTATTTCTTCTAAAGCAACAGGTACTACGTTCATTTTTTAGTGCAATTTGTAGTAATTTGTGCATTTATTTTTTCATGATGATGTGTAGAACATTTAGTTAGCATATTTGGTTGAGATTTGGATAAAAATATACAGGGTGATGCAAAATTCAGCTTTTTAGTACAGAAAGTATAAATTGGTTTTCAAAATGTGAAGAAAGTGCATATATTAACGAATGCCCTGTATGTACTTCTGAATGGCACAGTAACATATTCCTCTTTTATAATTCGCTAACCTTAGTATGGTGTGTCAAAGCCACATATAATGGAATCGAATCTTTTTTATTTTGAAAAAACTAAAAAAGAGAAACAAACGTTAGAAGAGGAATTTTAACGTTTCTTCAGGGGCAAAGGACCCTTATCGCAACAGGACAAAATGGAGGTGTTTCCTTTTCAATTTGAGCCTTATTTCGTCAAAAAATGTAAATAATTTTGGGAGATATGGCGAATAGTATGTAGTATATAGTAACAATGATTAACAAAATAATATATATGTAGAATGACATATGCTATATTGTTGAATAGTTGCCTCACAACATACATATACCAAATAGGAAAGTTTTTTTAAAAAATGAAGAAATTAGTGGTTGAAGCCGTACATTTTCCAGTTACAACTTGTGTCACGTGGTCTCATCAGCCGTGAGAGGGTTAACTATTTCTTCTAAAGCAACAGGTACTACGTTCATTTTTAGTGCAATTTGTAGTAATTTGTGCATTTATTTTCCCATGATGATGTGTAGAACATTTATTTATCATATTTGGTTGAGATTTGGAAAAAAATATACAGGGTGATGCAAAATTCAGCTTTTTAGTACAGAAAGTATAAATTGGTTTTCAAAATGTGAAGAAAGTGCATATATTAACGAATGCCCTGTATGTACTTCTGAATGGTACAGTAACATATTCCTCTTTTATCATTCGCTAACCACAGTATGGTGTGTCAAAGCCACATATAATGGAATCGAATCTTTTTTATTTTGAAAAAACTAAAAAACAGAAACAAACGTTATAAGAGAAATTTTAACGTTTCTTCAAGGGCAAAGGACACTTATCGCAACATTACAAAATGGAGGGGTTTTTTCTTCAATTTTAGCTTTTTTTCGTCAAAATATGTAAATAACTTTGGGAGATATGGCGAATAGTAGGTAGTATATAGTAACAATGGATAACAATTTAATATATATGTAGAATGACATATGCTATATTGTTGAATAGTTGCCTAACAACATATATGTACCAAATAGGAGAGTTTTTAAAAAAAATTGAAGAAATTAGTGGTTGAAGCCATACATTTTCCAGTTACAACGAGTGTCACGTGGTCTCATCAGCCGTGAGAGGGTTAACTATTTCTTCTAAAGCAACAGGTACTACGTTCATTTTTTAGTGCAATTTGTAGTAATTTGTGCATTTATTTTCCCATGATGCTGTGTAGAACATTTAGTTAGCATATTTGGTTGAGATTTGGATAAAAATATACAGGGTGATGCAAAATTCAGCTTTTTAGTACAGAAAGTATAAATTGGTTTTCAAAATGTGAAGAAAGTGCATATATTAACGAATGCCCTGTATGTACTTCTGAATGGTACAGTAACATATTCCTCTTTTATCATTCGCTAACCACAGTATGGTGTGTCAAAGCCACATATAATGGAATCGAATCTTTTTTATTTTGAAAAAACTAAAAAAGAGAAACAAACGTTATAAGAGGAATTTTAACGTTTCGTCAGGGGCAAAGGACGCTTATCGCAACAGGACAAAATGGAGGTGTTTCCTCTTCAATTTGAGCCTTATTTCGTCAAAATATGTAAATAATTTTGGGAGATATGGCGAATAGTATGTAGTATATAGTAACAATGGATAACAATATAATATATATGTAGAATGACATATGCTATATTGTTGAATAGTTGCCTAACAACATATATATACCAAATAGGAAAGTTTCTAAAAAAAATTGAAGAAATTAGTGGTTGAAGCCATACATTTTCCAGTTACAACGAGTGTCACGTGGTCTCATCAGCCGTGAGAGGGTTAACTATTTCTTCTAAAGCAAGAGGTACTACGTTCATTTTTTTGTGCAGTTTGTAGTAATATGTGCATTTATTTTCCCATCATGATGTGTAGAACATTTAGTTAGCATATTTGGTTGAGATTTGGAAAAAATATACAGGGTGATGCAAAATTCAGCTTTGTAGTACAGAAAGTATAAATTGGTTTTCAAAATGTGAAGAAATTGCATATATTAACGAAAAAATGCCCCGTATGTACTTCTGAATGGCACAGTAACATATTCCTCTTTTATCATTCGTTAACCACAGTATGGTGTGTCAAAGCCACATATAATGGAATCGAATCTGTTTTATTTTGAAAAAACTAAAAAAAAGAAACAAACGTTATAAGAGAAATTTCAACGTTTCTTCAAGGGCAAAGGAGACTTATCGCAAAAGGACAAAATGGAGGGATTTCCTCTTCAATTTTAGCTTTATTTCGTCAAAATATGTAAATAACTTTGGGAGATATGGCGAATAGTATGTAGTATATAGTAACAATGATTAACAAAATAATATATATGTAGAATGACATATGCTATATTGTTGAATAGTTGCCTCACAACATATACATACCAAATAGGAAAGTTTTTTAAAAAAATGAAGAAATTACTGGTTGAAACCATACATTTTCCACTTACAACGAGTGTCACGTGGTCTCATCAGCCGTGAGAGGGTTAACTATTTCTTCTAAAGCAACAGGTACTACGTTCATTTTTTAGTGCAGTTTGTAGTAATTTGTGCATTAGTTTCCCATGATGATGTGTAGAACATTTAGTTAGCATATTTGGTTGAGATTTGTAAGAAATATACAGGGTGATGCAAAATTCAGCTTTGTAATACAGAAAGTTTAACTTGGTTTTCAAAATGTGAAGAAAGTGCATATATTAACGAATGCCCTGTATGTACTTCTGAATGGCACAGTAACATATTCCTCTTTTATCATTCGTTAACCACAGTATGGTGTGTCAAAGCCACATATAATGGAATCGAATGTTTTTTATTTTGAAAAAACTAAAAAACAGAAACAAACGTTATAAGAGGAATTTTAACGTTTCTTCAAAGGCAAAGGACACTTATCGCAACAGGACAAAATGGAGGGGTTTCCTCTTCAATTTGAGCCTTATTTCGTCAAAATATGTAAATAATTTTGGGAGATATGGCGAATAGTATGTAGTATATAGTAACAATGGATAACAATATAATATATATGTAGAATGACATATGCTATATTGTTGAATAGTTACCTAACAACATATATATACCAAATAGGAAAGTTTCTAAAAAAATTGAAGAAATTAGTGGTTGAAGCCACACATTTTCCAGTTACAACGAGTGTCACGTAGTCTCATCAGCCGAGAGAGGGTTAACTATTTCTTCTAAAGCAAGAGGTACTACGTTCATTTTTTTGTGCAGTTTGTAGTAATATGTGCATTTATTTTCCCATCATGATGTGTAGAACATTTAGTTAGCATATTTGGTTGAGATTTGGAAAAAATATACAGGGTGATGCAAAATTCAGCTTTGTAGTACAGAAAGTATAAATTGGTTTTCAAAATGTGAAGAAAGTGCATATATTAACGAATGCCCTGTATGTACTTCTGAATGGCACAGTAACATATTCCTCTTTTATCATTCGTTAACCACAGTATGGTGTGTCAAAGCCACATATAATGGAATCGAATCTGTTTTATTTTGAAAAAACTAAAAAACAGAAACAAACGTTATAAGAGGAATTTTAACGTTTCTTCAAGGGCAAAGGACACTTATCGCAACAGGACAAAATGGAGGGGTTTCCTCTTCAATTTTAGCTTTTTTTCTTCAAAATATGTAAATAACTTTGGGAGATATGGCGAATAGTAGGTAGTATATAGTAACAATGGATAACAATATAATATATATGTAGAATGACATATGCTATATTGTTGAATAGTTGCCTAACAACATATATATACCAAATAGGAAAGTTTCTAAAAAAATTGAAGAAATTAGTGGTTGAAGCCATACATTTTCCAGTTACAACGAGTGTCACGTGGTCTCATCAGCCGTGAGAGGGTTAACTATTTCTTCTAAAGCAAGAGGTACTACGTTCATTTTTTTGTGCAGTTTGTAGTAATATGTGCATTTATTTTCCCATCATGATGTGTAGAACATTTAGTTAGCATATTTGGTTGAGATTTGGAAAAAATATACAGGGTGATGCAAAATTCAGCTTTGTAGTACAGAAAGTTTAAATTGGTTTTCAAAATGTGAAGAAATTGCATATATTAACGAATGCCCTGTATGTACTTCTGAATGGCACAGTAACATATTCCTCTTTTATCATTCGTTAACCACAGTATGGTGTGTCTAAGCCACATATAATGGAATCGAATCTGTTTTATTTTGAAAAAACTAAAAAAAAGAAACAAACGTTATAAGAGAAATTTCAACGTTTCTTCAAGGGCAAAGGAGACTTATCGCAAAAGGACAAAATGGAGGGATTTCCTCTTCAATTTTAGCTTTATTTCGTCAAAATATGTAAATAACTTTGGGAGATATGGCGAAGAGTATGTAGTATATAGTAACAATGATTAACAAAAAATATATATGTAGAATGACATATGCTATATTGTTGAATAGTTGCCTCACAACATATACATACCAAATAGGAAAGGTTTTTAAAAAAATGAAGAAATTACTGGTTGAAGCCATACATTTTCCACTTACAACGAGTGTCACGTGGTCTCATCAGCCGTGAGAGGGTTAACTATTTCTTCTAAAGCAACAGGTACTACGTTCATTTTTTAGTGCAGTTTGTAGTAATTTGTGCATTAGTTTCCCATGATGATGTGTAGAACATTTAGTTAGCATATTTGGTTGAGATTTGTAAGAAATATACAGGGTGATGCAAAATTCAGCTTTGTAATACAGAAAGTTTAACTTCGTTTTCAAAATGTGAAGAAAGTGCATATATTAACGAATGCCCTGTATGTACTTCTGAATGGCACAGTAACATATTCCTCTTTTATCATTCGTTAACCACAGTATGGTGTGTCAAAGCCACATATAATGGAATCGAATCTTTTTTATTTTGAAAAAACTAAAAAACAGAAACAAACGTTATAAGAGGAATTTTAACGTTTCTTCAAAGGCAAAGGACACTTATCGCAACAGGACAAAATGGAGGGGTTTCCTCTTCAATTTGAGCCTTATTTCGTCAAAATATGTAAATAATTTTGGGAGATATGGCGAATAGTATGTAGTATATAGTAACAATGGATAACAATATAATATATATGTAGAATGACATATGCTATATTGTTGAATAGTTACCTAACAACATATATATACCAAATAGGAAAGTTTCTAAAAAAAATTGAAGAAATTAGTGGTTGAAGCCACACATTTTCCAGTTACAACGAGTGTCACGTAGTCTCATCAGCCGAGAGAGGGTTAACTATTTCTTCTAAAGCAAGAGGTACTACGTTCATTTTTTTGTGCAGTTTGTAGTAATATGTGCATTTATTTTCCCATCATGATGTGTAGAACATTTAGTTAGCATATTTGGTTGAGATTTGGAAAAAATATACAGGGTGATGCAAAATTCAGCTTTGTAGTACAGAAAGTATAAATTGGTTTTCAAAATGTGAAGAAAGTGCATATATTAACGAATGCCCTGTATGTACTTCTGAATGGCACAGTAACATATTCCTCTTTTATCATTCGTTAACCACAGTATGGTGTGTCAAAGCCACATATAATGGAATCGAATCTGTTTTATTTTGAAAAAACTAAAAAACAGAAACAAACGTTATAAGAGGAATTTTAACGTTTCTTCAAGGGCAAAGGACACTTATCGCAACAGGACAAAATGGAGGGGTTTCCTCTTCAATTTTAGCTTTTTTTCTTCAAAATATGTAAATAACTTTGGGAGATATGGCGAATAGTATGTAGTATATAGTAACAATGGATAACAATATAATATATATGTAGAATGACATATGCTATATTGTTGAATAGTTGCCTAACAACATATATATACCAAATAGGAAAGTTTCTAAAAAAATTGAAGAAATTAGTGGTTGAAGCCATACATTTTCCAGTTACAACGAGTGTCACGTGGTCTCATCAGCCGTGAGAGGGTTAACTATTTCTTCTAAAGCAAGAGGTACTACGTTCATTTTTTTGTGCAGTTTGTAGTAATATGTGCATTTATTTTCCCATCATGATGTGTAGAACATTTAGTTAGCATATTTGGTTGAGATTTGGAAAAAATATACAGGGTGATGCAAAATTCAGCTTTGAAGTACAGAAAGTTTAAATTGGTTTTCAAAATGTGAAGAAATTGCATATATTAACGAATGCCCTGTATGTACTTCTGAATGGCACAGTAACATATTCCTCTTTTATCATTCGTTAACCACAGTATGGTGTGTCAAAGCCACATATAATGGAATCGAATCTGTTTTATTTTGAAAAAACTAAAAAAAAGAAACAAACGTTATAAGAGAAATTTCAACGTTTCTTCAAGGGCAAAGGAGACTTATCGCAAAAGGACAAAATGGAGGGATTTCCTCTTCAATTTTAGCTTTATTTCGTCAAAATATGTAAATAACTTTGGGAGATATGGCGAAGAGTATGTAGTATATAGTAACAATGATTAACAAAAAATATATATGTAGAATGACATATGCTATATTGTTGAATAGTTGCCTCACAACATATACATACCAAATAGGAAAGGTTTTTAAAAAAATGAAGAAATTACTGGTTGAAGCCATACATTTTCCACTTACAACAAGTGTCACGTGGTCTCATCAGCCGTGAGAGGGTTAACTATTTCTTCTAAAGCAACAGGTACTACGTTCATTTTTTAGTGAAGTTTGTAGTAATTTGTGCATTAGTTTCCCATGATGATGTGTAGAACATTTAGTTAGCATATTTGGTTGAGATTTGTAAGAAATATACAGGGTGATGCAAAATTCAGCTTTGTAATACAGAAAGTTTAACTTGGTTTTCAAAATGTGAAGAAAGTGCATATATTAACGAATGCCCTGTATGTACTTCTGAATGGCACAGTAACATATTCCTCTTTTATCATTCGTTAACCACAGTATGGTGTTTCAAAGCCACATATAATGGAATCGAATCTGTTTTATTTTGAAAAAACTAAAAAACAGAAACAAACGTTATAAGAGGAATTTTAACATTTCTTCAAGGGCAAAGGACACTTATCGCAACCGTACAAAATGGAGGTGTTTCCTCTTCAATTTTAGCTTTATTTCGTCAAAATATGTAAATAACTTTGGGAGATATAGCGAATAGTAAGTAGTATATAGTAACAATGGATAACAATATAATATATATGTAGAATGACATATGCTATATTGTTGAATAGTTGCCTAACAACATATATGTACCAAATAGGAAAGTTTTTTAAAAAAATTGAAGAAATTAGTGGTTGAAGCCATACATTTTCCAGTTACAACGAGTGTCACGTGGTCTCATCAGCCGTGAGAGGGTTAACTATTTCTTCTAAAGCAAAATTACTACGTTCATTTTTTAGTGCAATTTGTAGTAATTTGTGCATTTATTTTCCCATGATGATGTGTAGAACATTTAGTTAGCATATTTGGTTGAGATTTGGAGAAAAATATACAGGGTGATGCAAAATTCAGCTTTTTAGTACAGAAAGTATAAATTGGTTTTCAAAATGTGAAGAAAGTGCATATATTAACAAATGCCCTGTATATACTTCTGAATGGTACAGTAACACATTCCTCTTTTATCATTCGCTAACCACAGTATGGTGTGTCAAAGCCACATATAATGGAATTGAATCTGTTTTATTTTGAAAAAACTAAAAAACAGAAACAAATGTTATAAGAAGAATTTTAACGTTTCTTCAAAGGAAAAGGACACTTATCGCAACAGGACAAAATGGAGGGGTTTCCTCTTCAATTTGGGCCTTATTTCGTCAAAATATGTAAATAATTTTGGGAGATATGGCGAATAGTATGTAGTATATAGTAACAATGGATAACAATATAATATATATGTAGAATGACATATGCTATATTGTTGAATAGTTGCCTAACAACATATATATACCAAATAGGAAAGTTTCTAAAAAAATTGAAGAAATTAGTGGTTGAAGCCATACATTTTCCAGTTACAACGAGTGTCACGTGGTCTCATCAGCCGAGAGAGGGTTAACTATTTCTTCTAAAGAAACAGGTACTACGTTCATTTTTTTGTGCAGTTTGTAGTAATATGTGCATTTGTTTTCCCATCATGATGTGTAGAAGATTTAGTTAGCATATTTGTTTGAGATTTAAAAAAAAATATACAGGGTGATGCAAAATTCAGCTTTGTAGTACAGAAAGTATAAATTGGTTTTCAAAATGTGAAGAAAGTGCATATATTAACGAATGCCCTGTATGTACTTCTGAATGGCACAGTAACATATTCCTCTTTTATCATTCGTTAACCACAGTATGGTGTGTCAAAGCCACATATAATGGAATCGAATCTGTTTTATTTTGAAAAAACTAAAAAACAGAAACAAACGTTATAAGAGGAATTTTAACGTTTCTTCAAGGGCAAAGGACACTTAACGCAACAGGACAAAATGGAGGGGTTTCCTCTTCAATTTTAGCTTTTTTTCGTCAAAATATGTAAATAACTTTGGGAGATATGGCGAATAGTAGGTAGTATATAGTAACAATGGATAACAATATAATATATATGTAGAATGACATATGCTATATTGTTGAATAGTTGCCTAACAACATATATGTACCAAATAGGAGAGTTTTTAAAAAAAATTGAAGAAATTAGTGGTTGAAGCCATACATTTTCCAGTTACAACGAGTGTATCGTGGTTTCATCAGCCGTGAGAGGGTTAACTATTTCTTCTAAAGCAAAATTACTACGTTCATTTTTTAGTGCAATTTGTAGTAATTTGTGCATTTATTTTCCCATGATGATGTGTAGAACATTTAGTTAGCATATTTGGTTGAGATTTGGAAAAAAATATACAGGGTGATGCAAAATTCAGCTTTTTAGTACAGAAAGTTTAAATTGGTTTTCAAAATGTGAAGAAAGTGCATATATTAACGAATGCCCTGTATGTACTTCTGAATGGCACAGTAACATATTCCTCTTTTATCATTCGCTAACCACAGTATGGTGTGTCAAAGCCACATATAATGGAATCGAATCTTTTTTATTTTGAAAAAACTAAAAAAGAGAAACAAAGGTTAGAAGAGGAATTTTAACGTTTCTTCAAGGGCAAAGGACCCTTATCGCAACAGGACAAAATGGAGGTGTTTCCTCTTCAATTTGAGCCTTATTTCGTCAAAATATGTAAATAATTTTGGGAGATATGGCGAATAGTATGTAGTATATAGTAACAATGGATAACAATATAATATATATGTAGAATGACATATGCTATATTGTTGAATAGTTACCTAACAACATATATATACCAAATAGGAAAGTTTCTAAAAAAATTGAAGAAATTAGTGGTTGAAGCCACACATTTTCCAGTTACAACGAGTGTCACGTAGTCTCATCAGCCGAGAGAGGGTTAACTATTTCTTCTAAAGCAAGAGGTACTACGTTCATTTTTTTTGTGCAGTTTGTAGTAATATGTGCATTTAATTTCCCATCATGATGTGTAGAACATTTAGTTAGCATATTTGGTTGAGATTTGGAAAAAATATACAGGGTGATGCAAAATTCAGCTTTGTAGTACAGAAAGTATAAATTGGTTTTCAAAATGTGAAGAAAGTGCATATATTAACGAATGCCCTGTATGTACTTCTGAATGGCACAGTAACATATTCCTCTTTTATCATTCGTTAACCACAGTATGGTGTGTCAAAGCCACATATAATGGAATCGAATCTGTTTTATTTTGAAAAAACTAAAAAACAGAAACAAACGTTATAAGAGGAATTTTAACGTTTCTTCAAGGGCAAATGAGACTTATCGCAAAAGGACAAAATGGAGGGATTTCCTCTTCAATTTTAGCTTTTTTTCGTCAAAATATGTAAATAACTTTGGGAGATATGGCGAATAGTAGGTAGTATATAGTAACAATGGACAACAATATAATATATATGTAGAATGACATATGCTATATTGTTGAATAGTTGCCTAACAACATATATGTACCAAATAGGAGAGTTTTTTTAAAAATTGAAGAAATTAGTGGTTAAAGCCATACATTTTCCAGTTACAACGAGTGTCACGTGGTCTCATCAGCCGTGAGAGGGTTAACTATTTCTTCTAAAGCAACAGGTACTACGTTCATTTTTTAGTGCAATTTGTAGTAATTTGTGCATTTATTTTTTCATGATGATGTGTAGAACATTTAGTTAGCATATTTGGTTGAGATTTGGATAAAAATATACAGGGTGATGCAAAATTCAGCTTTTTAGTACAGAAAGTATAAATTGGTTTTCAAAATGTGAAGAAAGTGCATATATTAACGAATGCCCTGTATGTACTTCTGAATGGCACAGTAACATATTCCTCTTTTATAATTCGCTAACCACAGTATGGTGTGTCAAAGCCACATATAATGGAATCGAATCTTTTTTATTTTGAAAAAACTAAAAAAGAGAAACAAACGTTAGAAGAGGAATTTTAACGTTTCTTCAGGGGCAAAGGACCCTTATCGCAACAGGACAAAATGGAGGTGTTTCCTTTTCAATTTGAGCCTTATTTCGTCAAAAAATGTAAATAATTTTGGGGAGATATGGCGAATAGTATGTAGTATATAGTAACAATGATTAACAAAATAATATATATGTAGAATGACATATGCTATATTGTTGAATAGTTGCCTCACAACATACATATACCAAATAGGAAAGTTTTTTAAAAAATGAAGAAATTAGTGGTTGAAGCCGTACATTTTCCAGTTACAACTTGTGTCACGTGGTCTCATCAGCCGTGAGAGGGTTAACTATTTCTTCTAAAGCAACAGGTACTACGTTCATTTTTGTGCAATTTGTAGTAATTTGTGCATTTATTTTCCCATGATGATGTGTAGAACATTTATTTATCATATTTGGTTGAGATTTGGAAAAAAATATACAGGGTGATGCAAAATTCAGCTTTTTAGTACAGAAAGTATAAATTGGTTTTCAAAATGTGAAGAAAGTGCATATATTAACGAATGCCCTGTATGTACTTCTGAATGGTACAGTAACATATTCCTCTTTTATCATTCGCTAACCACAGTATGGTGTGTCAAAGCCACATATAATGGAATCGAATCTTTTTTATTTTGAAAAAACTAAAAAGAGAAACAAACGTTAGAAGAGGAATTTTAACGTTTCTTCAAGGGCAAAGGACCCTTGTCGCAACAGGACAAAATGGAGGTGAATCCTCTTCAATTTGAGCCTTATTTCGTGAAAATATGTAAATAATTTTGGGAGATATGGCGAATAGTATGTAGTATATAGTAACAATGGATAACAATATAATATATATGTAGAATGACATATGCTATATTGTTGAATAGTTGCCTCACAACATATATATACCAAATAGGAAAGTTTTTTTAAAAAATGAAGAAATTAGTGGTTGAAGCCATACATTTTCCAGTTACAACGAGTGTCACGTGGTCTCATCAGCCGTGAGAGGGTTAACTATTTCTTCTAAAGCAACAGATACTACGTTCATTTTTTAGTGCAGTTTGTAGTAATTTGTGCATTAGTTTCCCATCATGATGTGTAGAACATGTAGTTAGCATATTTGGTTGAGATTTGTAAAAAATATACAGGGTGATGCAAAATTCAGCTTTGTAGTACAGAAAGTTTAACTTGGTTTTCAAAATGTGAAGAAAGTGCATATATTAACGAATGCCCTGTATGTACTTCTGAATGGCACAGTAACATATTCCTCTTTTATCATTCGTTAACCAAAGTATGGTGTGTCAAAGCCACATATAATGGAATCGAATCTGTTTTATTTTGAAAAAACTAAAAAAGAGAAACTAACGTTATAAGAGGAATTTTAACGTTTCTTCAAGGCCAAAGGACACTTATCGCAACAGGACAAAATGGAGGTGTTTCCTCTTCAATTTTAGCTTTATTTCGTCAAAATATGTAAATAACTATGGGAGATATGGCGAATAGTATGTAGTATATAGTAACAATGGATAACAATATAATATATATGTAGAATGACATATGCTATATTGTTGAATAGTTGCCTAACAACATATATATACCAAATAGGAAAGTTTCTAAAAAAATTGAAGAAATTAGTGGTTGAAGCCATACATTTTCCAGTTACAACGAGTGTCACGTGGTCTCATCAGCCGTGAGAGGGTTAACTATTTCTTCTAAAGCAACAGGTACTACGTTCATTTTTTAGTGCAATTTGTAGTAATATATGCATTTATTTTCCCATCATGATGTGTAGAACATTTAGTTAGCATATTTGGTTGAGATTTGAAAAAAATATAAAGGGTGATGCAAAATTCAGCTTTGTAGTACAGAAAGTATAAATTGGTTTTCAAAATGTGAAGAAAGTGCATATATTAACGAATGCCCTGTATGTACTTCTGAATGGCACAGTAACATATTCCTCTTTTATCATTCGTTAACCACAGTATGGTGTGTCAAAGCCACATATAATGGAATCGAATCTGTTTTATTTTGAAAAAACTAAAAAACAGAAAGAAACGTTATATGAGGAATTTTAACGTTTCTTCAAGGGCAAAGGAGACTTATCGCAAAAGGACAAAATGGAGGGATTTCCTCTTCAATTTTAGCTTTATTTCGTCAAAATATGTAAATAACTTTGGGAGATATGGCGAATAGTATGTAGTATATAGTAACAATGATTAACAAAATAATATATATGTAGAATGACATATGCTATATTGTTGAATAGTTGCCTCACAACATATATATACCAAATAGGAAAGTTTTTTAAAAAAATGAAGAAATTAGTGGTTGAAGAGATACATTTTCCAGTTACAACGAGTGTCACGTGGTCTCATCAGCCGTGAGAGGGTTAACTATTTGTTCTAAAGCAAAATTACTACGTTCATTTTTTAGTGCAATTTGTAGTAATTTGTGCATTTATTTTCCCATGATGATGTGTAGAACATTTAGTTAGCATATTTGGTTGAGATTTGGATAAAAATATACAGGGTGATGCAAAATTCAGCATTTTAGTACAGAAAGTATAAATTGGTTTTCAAAATGTGAAGAAAGTGCATATATTAACGAATGCCCTGTATGTACTTCTGAATGGTACAGTAACATATTCCTCTTTTATCATTCGCTAACCACAGTATGGTGTGTCAAAGCCACATATAATGGAATCGAATCTTTTTTATTTTGAAAAAACTAAAAAAGAGAAACAAACGTTAGAAGAGGAATTTTAACGTTTCTTCAGGGGAAAAGGACCCTTATCGCAACAGGACAAAATGGAGGTGTTTCCTCTTCAATTTGAGCCTTATTTCGTCAAAATATGTAAATAATTTTGGGAGATATGGCGAATAGTATGTAGTATATAGTAACAATGGATAACAATATAATATATATGTAGAATGACATATGCTATATTGTTGAATAGTTGCCTAACAACATATATATACCAAATAGGAAAGTTTCTAAAAAAATTGAAGAAATTAGTGGTTGAAGCCATACATTTTCCAGTTACAACGAGTGTCACGTGGTCTCATCAGCCGTGAGAGGGTTAACTATTTCTTCTAAAGCAACAGGTACTACGTTCATTTTTTAGTGCAGTTTGTAGTAATATGTGCATTTATCTTCCCATCATGATGTGTAGAAAATTTAGTTAGCATATTTGGTTGAGATTTGGAAAAAATATACAGGGTGATGCAAAATTCAGCTTTGTAGTACAGAAAGTATAAATTGGTTTTCAAAATGTGAAGAAAGTGCATATATTAACGAATGCTCTGTATGTACTTCTGAATGGCACAGTAACATATTCCTCTTTTATCATTCGTTAACCACAGTATGGTGTGTCAAAGCCACATATAATGGAATCGAATCTGTTTTATTTTGAAAAAACTAAAAAACAGAAACAAACGTTATAAGAGAAATTTTAACGTTTCTTCAAGGGCAAAAGAGACTTATCGCAAAAGGACAAAATGGAGGGATTTCCTCTTCAATTTTAGCTTTATTTCGTCAAAATATGTAAATAACTTTGGGAGATATGGCGAATAGTATGTAGTATATAGTAACAATGATTAACAAAATAATATATATGTAGAATGACATATGCTATATTGTTGAATAGTTGCCTCACAACATATATATACCAAATAAAAAAGTTTTTTTTAAAAAATGAAGAAATTAGTGGTTGAAGCCATATATTTTCCAGTTACAACGAGTGTCACGTGGTCTCATCAGCCGTGAGAGGGTTAACTATTTCTTCTAAAGCAACAGGTACTACGTTCATTTTTTCGTGCAGTTTGTAGTAATTTGTGCATTAGTTTCCCATGATGATGTGTAGAACATTTAGTTAGCATATTTGGTTGAGATTTGTAAAAAATATACAGCGTGATGCAAAATTCAGCTTTGTAGTACAGAAAGTTTAACTTGGTTTTCAAAATGTGAAGAAAGTGCATATATTAACGAATGCCCTGTATGTACTTCTGAATGGCACAGTAACATATTCCTCTTTTATCATTCGTTAACCACAGTATGGTGTGTCAAAGCCACATATAATGGAATCGAATCTGTTTTATTTTGAAAAAACTAAAAAACAGAAACAAACGTTATAAGAGGAATTTTAACGTTTCTTCAAGGGCAAAGGACACTTATCGCAACAGGACAAAATGGAGGGGTTTCCTCTTCAATTTTAGCTTTTTTTCGTCAAAATATGTAAATAACTTTGGGAGATATGGCGAATAGTAGGTAGTATATAGTAACAATGGATAACAATATAATATATATGTAGAATGACATATGCTATATTGTTGAATAGTTGCCTAACAACATATATGTACCAAATAGGAGAGTTTTTAAAAAAAATTGAAGGAATTAGTGGTTGAAGCCATACATTTTCCAGTTACAACGAGTGTCACGTGGTCTCATCAGCCGTGAGAGGGTTAACTATTTCTTCTAAAGCAACAGGTACTACGTTCATTTTTTAGTGCAATTTGTAGTAATTTGGCATTTATTTTCCCATGATGATGTGTAGAACATTTAGTTAGCATATTTGGTTGAGATTTGGATAAAAATATACAGGGTGATGCAAAATTCAGCTTTTTAGTACAGAAAGTATAAATTGGTTTTCAAAATGTGAAGAAAGTGCATATATTAACGAATGCCCTGTATGTACTTCTGAATGGTACAGTAACATATTCCTCTTTTATCATTCGTTAACCACAGTATGGTGTGTCAAAGCCACATATAATGGAATCGAATCTTTTTTATTTTGAAAAAACTAAAAAAGAGAAACAAACGTTAGAAGAGGAATTTTAACGTTTCTTCAGGGGCAAAGGACCCTTATCGCAACAGGACAAAATGGAGGTGTTTCCTCTTCAATTTGAGCCTTATTTCGTCAAAATATGTAAATAATTTTGGGAGATATGGCGAATAGTATGTAGTATATAGTAACAATGGATAACAATATAATATATATGTAGAATGACATATGCTATATTGTTGAATAGTTACCTAACAACATATATATACCAAATAGGAAAGTTTCTAAAAAAATTGAAGAAATTAGTGGTTGAAGCCATACATTTTCCAGTTACAACGAGTGTCACGTGGTCTCATCAGCCGAGAGAGGGTTAACTATTTCTTCTAAAGCAAGAGGTACTACGTTCATTTTTTTGTGCAGTTTGTAGTAATATGTGCATTTATTTTCCCATCATGATGTGTAGAACATTTAGTTAGCATATTTGGTTGAGATTTGGAAAAAATATACAGGGTGATGCAAAATTCAGCTTTGTAGTACAGAAAGTATAAATTGGTTTTCAAAATGTGAAGAAAGTGCATATATTAACGAATGCCCTGTATGTACTTCTGAATGGTACAGTAACATATTCCTCTTTTATCATTCGCTAACCACAGTATGGTGTGTCAAAGCCACATATAATGGAATCGAATCTTTTTTATTTTGAAAAAACTAAAAAGAGAAACAAACGTTAGAAGAGGAATTTTAACGTTTCTTCAAGGGCAAAGGACCCTTGTCGCAACAGGACAAAATGGAGGTGTATCCTCTTCAATTTGAGCCTTATTTCGTGAAAATATGTAAATAATTTTGGGAGATATGGCGAATAGTATGTAGTATATAGTAACAATGGATAACAATATAATATATATGTAGAATGACATATGCTATATTGTTGAATAGTTGCCTCACAACATATATATACCAAATAGGAAAGTTTTTTTAAAAAATGAAGAAATTAGTGGTTGAAGCCATACATTTTCCAGTTACAACGAGTGTCACGTGGTCTCATCAGCCGTGAGAGGGTTAACTATTTCTTCTAAAGCAACAGATACTACGTTCATTTTTTAGTGCAGTTTGTAGTAATTTGTGCATTAGTTTCCCATCATGATGTGTAGAACATGTAGTTAGCATATTTGGTTGAGATTTGTAAAAAATATACAGGGTGATGCAAAATTCAGCTTTGTAGTACAGAAAGTTTAACTTGGTTTTCAAAATGTGAAGAAAGTGCATATATTAACGAATGCCCTGTATGTACTTCTGAATGGCACAGTAACATATTCCTCTTTTATCATTCGTTAACCAAGTATGGTGTGTCAAAGCCACATATAATGGAATCGAATCTGTTTTATTTTGAAAAAACTAAAAAGAGAAACAAACGTTATAAGAGGAATTTTAACGTTTCTTCAAGGCCAAAGGACACTTATCGCAACAGGACAAAATGGAGGTGTTCCTCTTCAATTTTAGCTTTATTTCGTCAAAATATTAAATAACTTTGGGAGATATGGCGAATAGTATGTAGTATATAGTAACAATGGATAACATAATATATATGTAGAATGACATATGCTATATTGTTGAATAGTTGCCTAACAACATATATATACCAAATAAGGAAAGTTTCTAAAAAATTGAAGAATTTAGTGGTTGAAGCCATACATTTTCCAGTTACAACGAGTGTCACGTGGTCTCATCAGCCGTGAGAGGGTTAACTATTTCTCTAAAGCAACAGGTACTACGTTCATTTTTTAGTGCAATTTGTTAGTAATATATGCATTTATTTTCCCATCATGATGTGTAGAACATTTAGTTGCAATTTGGTTGAGATTTGAAAAAAATATAAAGGGTGATGCAAAATTCAGCTTTGTAGGTACAGAAAGTATAAATTGGTTTTCAAAATGTGAAGAAAGTGCATATATTAACGAATGCCCGTATGTACTTCTGAATGGCACAGTAACATTTCCTCTTTTATCATTCGTTAACCACAGTATGGTGTGTCAAAGCCACATATATGGAACGAATCTGTTTTATTTTGAAAAACTAAAAAAACAGAAAGAAACGTTATATGAGGAATTTTAACGTTTCTTCAAGGGCAAAGGAGACTTATCGCAAAAGGACAAAATGGAGGGATTTCCTCTTCAATTTTAGCTTTATTTCGTCAAAATATGTAAATAACTTTGGAGATATGGCGAATAGTATGTAGTATATAGTAACAATGATTAACAAAATAATATATATGTAGAATGACATATGCTATATTGTTGAATAGTTGCCTCACAACATATATATACCAAATAGGAAAGTTTTTTAAAAAAATGAAGAAATTAGTGGTTGAAGCCATACATTTTCCAGTTACAACGAGTGTCACGTGGTCTCATCAGCCGTGAGAGGGTTAACTATTTCTTCTAAAGCAAAATTACTACGTTCATTTTTTAGTGCAATTTGTAGTAATTTGTGCATTTATTTTCCATGATGATGTGTAGAACATTTAGTTAGCATATTTGGTTGAGATTTGGATAAAATATACAGGGTGATGCAAAATTCAGCATTTTAGTACAGAAAGTATAAATTGGTTTTCAAAATGTGAAGAAAGTGCATATATTAACGAATGCCCTGTATGTACTTCTGAATGGTACAGTAACATATTCCTCTTTTATCATTCGCTAACCACAGTATGGTGTGTCAAAGCCACATATAATGGAATCGAATCTTTTTATTTTGAAAAAACTAAAAAAGAGAAACAAACGTTAGAAGAGGAATTTTAACGTTTCTTCAGGGGCAAAGGACCCTTATCGCAACAGGACAAAATGGAGGTGTTTCCTCTTCAATTTGAGCCTTATTTCGTCAAAATATGTAAATAATTTTGGGAGATATGGCGAATAGTATGTAGTATATAGTAACAATGGATAACAATATAATATATATGTAGAATGACATATGCTATATTGTTGAATAGTTGCCTAACAACATATATATACCAAATAGGAAAGTTTCTAAAAAAATTGAAGAAATTAGTGGTTGAAGCCATACATTTTCCAGTTACAACGAGTGTCACGTGGTCTCATCAGCCGTGAGAGGGTTAACTATTTCTTCTAAAGCAACAGGTACTACGTTCATTTTTTAGTGCAGTTTGTAGTAATATGTGCATTTATCTTCCCATCATGATGTGTAGAAAATTTAGTTAGCATATTTGGTTGAGATTTGGAAAAAATATACAGGGTGATGCAAAATTCAGCTTTGTAGTACAGAAAGTATAAATTGGTTTTCAAAATGTGAAGAAAGTGCATATATTAACGAATGCTCTGTATGTACTTCTGAATGGCACAGTAACATATTCCTCTTTTATCATTCGTTAACCACAGTATGGTGTGTCAAAGCCACATATAATGGAATCGAATCTGTTTTATTTTGAAAAAACTAAAAAACAGAAACAAACGTTATAAGAGGAATTTTAACGTTTCTTCAAGGGCAAAGGACACTTATCGCAACAGGACAAAATGGAGGGGTTTCCTCTTCAATTTTAGCTTTTTTTCGTCAAAATATGTAAATAACTTTGGGAGATATGGCGAATAGTAGGTAGTATATAGTAACAATGGATAACAATATAATATATATGTAGAATGACATATGCTATATTGTTGAATAGTTGCCTAACAACATATATGTACCAAATAGGAGAGTTTTTAAAAAAAATTGGAGGAATTAGTGGTTGAAGCCATACATTTTCCAGTTACAACGAGTGTCACGTGGTCTCATCAGCCGTGAGAGGGTTAACTATTTCTTCTAAAGCAACAGGTACTACGTTCATTTTTTAGTGCAATTTGTAGTAATTTGGCATTTATTTTCCCATGATGATGTGTAGAACATTTAGTTAGCATATTTGGTTGAGATTTGGATAAAAATATACAGGGTGATGCAAAATTCAGCTTTTTAGTACAGAAAGTATAAATTGGTTTTCAAAATGTGAAGAAAGTGCATATATTAACGAATGCCCTGTATGTACTTCTGAATGGTACAGTAACATATTCCTCTTTTATCATTCGTTAACCACAGTATGGTGTGTCAAAGCCACATATAATGGAATCGAATCTTTTTTATTTTGAAAAAACTAAAAAAGAGAAACAAACGTTAGAAGAGGAATTTTAACGTTTCTTCAGGGGCAAAGGACCCTTATCGCAACAGGACAAAATGGAGGTGTTTCCTCTTCAATTTGAGCCTTATTTCGTCAAAATATGTAAATAATTTTGGGAGATATGGCGAATAGTATGTAGTATATAGTAACAATGGATAACAATATAATATATATGTAGAATGACATATGCTATATTGTTGAATAGTTACCTAACAACATATATATACCAAATAGGAAAGTTTCTAAAAAAATTGAAGAAATTAGTGGTTGAAGCCATACATTTTCCAGTTACAACGAGTGTCACGTGGTCTCATCAGCCGAGAGAGGGTTAACTATTTCTTCTAAAGCAA
>NW_027657166.1:0-38786 GCF_964235325.1 Thermobia domestica | reverse complement strand
GAACTACATACAGCGCACTCGGTATATGGTGCATTTTCTTTATTTCTTGATGAAAAAAAAATAATTTTATACTATTAAGGGTTGAAATTTTGCATCACCCTGTATATTTTTTCTACACAACTACCAAATATACTACCTAAGTGTTGCACACATGATAAAGGGGAAAGAAAATCTATAGATTACAACAAAAAATGTAAAAAATGAAGTTAGTACCTGTTGTTATATTTGAAGCAATTTAACCCTTGCAGGATTGATGAGACCACGTGACACTCATCTTAAGTCGAAAAAGTATGTCTTCAAACACTATTTTCTTCAATTTTCTTCAAAACTGTACTATTTGGTATAAATATGTTGTTAGGTAACATCTCAACAATATACCATATGTCATTTTTATATATATTATATTGTTGTGCATTGCACCTAACTACTATATACTAAAGGCTATATCTCCGAAACTTCTGCACATATTTTAACGAAATAAAGCTCAAATTGAAAAGCATTGCCCCCTTTATGATGTGAGTGCAAGCAGAGTCCCCTACCGTAGACGGGAATTTACCTTGAATATATCATATTTGGTACTTTCTAACTGTTTTGCAGACTATAACAAATTATTTCCCATAATATGTCTCATTGCCTCATAACAATATGGCTGACGAATGACAACCGAGGAGTAAGAACATGTACCATTCAGAACTACATACAGCGCACTCGGTATATGGTGCATTTTCTTTATTTCTTGATGAAAAAACAATAATTTTATACTATTAAGGGTTGAAATTTTGCATCACCCTGTATATTTTTTCTACACAACTACCAAATATACTACCTATGTGTTGCACACATGATAAAGGGGAAAGAAAATCTACAGATTACAACAAAAAATGTAAAAAATGAAGTTAGTACCTGTTGTTATACTTGAAGCAATTTAACCCTTGCAGGATTGATGAGACCACGTGACACTCATCTTAAGTCGAAAAAGTATGTCTTCAAACACTATTTTCTTCAATTTTCCTCAAAACTGTCTTATTTGGTATAAATATGTTGTTAGATAACATCTCAACAATATAACATATGTCATTTTTATATATATTATATTGTTGGTCATTGCGCCTAACTACTATATACCCGAAACTTCTGCACATATTTTAACCAAATCAAGCTCAAATTGAAAAGCATTGCCCCCTTTATGATGTGAGTGCAAGCAGAGTCCTCTACCGTAGAAGGGAAGTTACCTTGAATATATCATATTTGGTACTTTCTACTGTTTTTTTTTTCAGAATATAACAAATTATTTCCCATAATATGTCTCATTGCCTCATAACAATATGGCTGACGAATGACAACCGAGGAGTAAGAACATGTACCATTCAGAACTACATACAGCGCACTCGGTATATGGTGCATTTTCTTTATTTCTTGATGAAAAAACAATAATTTTATACTATTAAGGGTGGAAATTTTGCATCACCCTGTATATTTTTTCTACACAACTACCAAATATACTACCTAAGTGTTGCACACATGATAAAGGGGAAAGAAAATCTATAGATTACAACAAAAAATGTAAAAAATGAAGTTAGTACCTGTTGTTATATTTGAAGCAATTTAACCCTTGCAGGATTGATGAGACCACGTGACACTCATCTTAAGTCGAAAAAGTATGTCTTCAAACATTATTTTCTTCAATTTTCTTCAAAACTGTCTTATTTGGTATAAATATGTTGTTAGGTAACATCTCAACAATATAACATATGTCATTTTTATATATATTATATTGTTGGGCATTGCACCTAACTACTATATACTAAAGGCTATATCTCCGAAACTTCTGCACATATTTTAACGAAATAAAGCTCAAATTGAAGAGCATTGCCCCCTTTATGATGTGAGTGCAAGCAGAGTCCTCTACCGTAGAAGGGAAGTTACCTTGTAGATATCATATTTGGTACTTTCTAACTGTTTTTTTCAGGATATAACAGATTTTATCACATAATATGTCTCAATGCCTCATAACAATATGGCTGACGAATGAACCGAGGAGTAAGAACATGTACCATTCAGAACTACATACAGCGCACTCGGTATATGGTGCATTTTCTTTATTTCTTGATGAAAAAACAATAATTTTATACTATTAAGGGTTGAAATTTTGCATCACCCTGTATATTTTTTCTACACAACTACCAAATATACTACCTAAGTGTTGCACACATGATAAAGGGGAAAGAAAATCTACAGATTACAACAAAAAATGTAAAAAATGAAGTTAGTACCTGTTGTTATACTTGAAGCAATTTAACCCTTGCAGGATTGATGAGACCACGTGACACTCATCTTAAGTCGAAAAAGTATGTCTTCAAACACTATTTTCTTCAATTTTCCTCAAAACTGTCTTATTTGGTATAAATATGTTGTTAGATAACATCTCAACAATATAACATATGTCATTTTTATATATATTATATTGTTGGTCATTGCGCCTAACTACTATATACCCGAAACTTGTGCACATATTTTAACCAAATCAAGCTCAAATTGAAGAGCATTGCCCCCTTTATGATGTGAGTGCAAGCAGAGTCCTCTACCGTAGAAGGGAAGTTATCTTGAATATATCATATTTGGTACTTTCTACTGTTTTTTTTTTCAGAATATAACAAATTCTTTCCCATAATATGTCTCATTGCCTCATAACAATATGGCTGACGAATGACAACCGAGGAGTAAGAACATGTACCATTCAGAACTACATACAGCGCACTCGGTATATGGTGCATTTTCTTTATTTCTTGATGAAAAAAAAAATAATTTTATACTATTAAGGGTTAAAATTTTGCATCACCCTGTATATTTTTTCTACACAACTACCAAATATACTACCTAAGTGTTGCACACATGATAAAGGGGAAAGAAAATCTATAGATTACAACAAAAAATGTAAAAAATGAAGTTAGTACCTGTTGTTATATTTGAAGCAATTTAACCCTTGCAGGATTGATGAGACCACGTGACACTCATCTTAAGTCGAAAAAGTATGTCTTCAAAAACTATTTTCTTCAATTTTCTTCAAAACTGTACTATTTGGTATAAATATGTTGTTAGGTAACATCTCAACAATATACCATATGTCATTTTTATATATATTATATTGTTGTGCATTGCATATAACTACTATATACTAAAGGCTATATCTCCGAAACTTCTGCACATATTTTAACGAAATAAAGCTCAAATTGAAGAGCATTGCCCCCTTTATGATGCGAGTGCAAGCAGAGTCCTCTACCGTAGACGGGAATTTACCTTGAATATATCATATTTGGTACTTTCTAACTGTTTTTTGCAGACTATAACAAATTATTTCCCATAATATGTCTCATTGCCTCATAACAATATGGCTGACGAATGACAACCGAGGAGTAAGAACATGTACCATTCAGAACTACATACAGCGCACTCGGTATATGGTGCATTTTCTTTATTTCTTGATGAAAAAACAATAATTTTATACTATTAAGGGTGGAAATTTTGCATCACCCTGTATATTTTTTCTACACAACTACCAAATATACTACCTAGGTGTTGCACACATGATAAAGGGGAAAGAAAATCTATAGATTACAACAAAAAATGTAAAAAATGAAGTTAGTACCTGTTGTTATATTTGAAGCAATTTAACCCTTGCAGGATTGATGAGACCACGTGACACTCATCTTAAGTCGAAAAAGTATGTCTTCAAACATTATTTTCTTCAATTTTCTTCAAAACTGTCTTATTTGGTATAAATATGTTGTTAGGTAACATCTCAACAATATAACATATGTCATTTTTATATATATTATATTGTTGGGCATTGCACCTAACTACTATATACTAAAGGCTATATCTCCGAAACTTCTGCACATATTTTAACGAAATAAAGCTCAAATTGAAGAGCATTGCCCCCTTTATGATGTGAGTGCAAGCAGAGTCCTCTACCGTAGAAGGGAAGTTACCTTGTAGATATCATATTTGGTACTTTCTAACTGTTTTTTTCAGGATATAACAGATTTTATCACATAATATGTCTCAATGCCTCATAACAATATGGCTGACGAATGAACCGAGGAGTAAGAACATGTACCATTCAGAACTACATACAGCGCACTCGGTATATGGTGCATTTTCTTTATTTCTTGATGAAAAAACAATAATTTTATACTATTAAGGGTGGAAATTTTGCATCACCCTGTATATTTTTTCTACACAACTACCAAATATACTACCTAAGTGTTGCACACATGATAAAGGGGAAAGAAAATCTATAGATTACAACAAAAAATGTAAAAAATGAAGTTAGTACCTGTTGTTATATTTGAAGCAATTTAACCCTTGCAGGATTGATGAGACCACGTGACACTCATCTTAAGTCGAAAAAGTATGTCTTCAAACATTATTTTCTTCAATTTTCTTCAAAACTGTCTTATTTGGTATAAATATGTTGTTAGGTAACATCTCAACAATATAACATATGTCATTTTTATATATATTATATTGTTGGGCATTGCACCTAACTACTATATACTAAAGGCTATATCTCCGAAACTTCTGCACATATTTTAACGAAATAAAGCTCAAATTGAAGAGCATTGCCCCCTTTATGATGTGAGTGCAAGCAGAGTCCTCTACCGTAGACGGGAATTTACCTTGAATATATCATATTTGGTACTTTCTAACTGTTTTTTGCAGACTATAACAAATTATTTCCCATAATATGTCTCATTGCCTCATAACAATATGGCTGACGAATGACAACCGAGGAGTAAGAACATGTACCATTCAGAACTACATACAGCGCACTCGGTAAATGGTGCATTTTCTTTATTTCTTGATGAAAAAACAATAATTTTATACTATTAAGGGTGGAAATTTTGCATCACCCTGTATATTTTTTCTACACAACTACCAAATATACTACCTAAGTGTTGCACACATGATAAAGGGGAAAGAAAATCTATAGATTACAACAAAAAATGTAAAAAATGAAGTTAGTACCTGTTGTTATATTTGAAGCAATTTAACCCTTGCAGGATTGATGAGACCACGTGACACTCATCTTAAGTCGAAAAAGTATGTCTTCAAACATTATTTTCTTCAATTTTCTTCAAAACTGTCTTATTTGGTATAAATATGTTGTTAGGTAACATCTCAACAATATAACATATGTCATTTTTATATATATTATATTGTTGGGCATTGCACCTAACTACTATATACTAAAGGCTATATCTCCGAAACTTCTGCACATATTTTAACGAAATAAAGCTCAAATTGAAGAGCATTGCCCCCTTTATGATGTGAGTGCAAGCAGAGTCCTCTACCGTAGAAGGGAAGTTACCTTGTAGATATCATATTTGGTACTTTCTAACTGTTTTTTTCAGGATATAACAGATTTTATCACATAATATGTCTCAATGCCTCATAACAATATGGCTGACGAATGAACCGAGGAGTAAGAACATGTACCATTCAGAACTACATACAGCGCACTCGGTATATGGTGCATTTTCTTTATTTCTTGATGAAAAAAAAATAATTTTATACTATTAAGGGTTGAAATTTTGCATCACCCTGTATATTTTTTCTACACAACTACCAAATATACTACCTAAGTGTTGCACACATGATAAAGGGGAAAGAAAATCTATAGATTACAACAAAAAATGTAAAAAATGAAGTTAGTACCTGTTGTTATATTTGAAGCAATTTAACCCTTGCAGGATTGATGAGACCACGTGACACTCATCTTAAGTCGAAAAAGTATGTCTTCAAACACTATTTTCTTCAATTTTCTTCAAAACTGTACTATTTGGTATAAATATGTTGTTAGGTAACATCTCAACAATATACCATATGTCATTTTTATATATATTATATTGTTGTGCATTGCACCTAACTACTATATACTAAAGGCTATATCTCCGAAACTTCTGCACATATTTTAACGAAATAAAGCTCAAATTGAAAAGCATTGCCCCCTTTATGATGTGAGTGCAAGCAGAGTCCCCTACCGTAGACGGGAATTTACCTTGAATATATCATATTTGGTACTTTCTAACTGTTTTGCAGACTATAACAAATTATTTCCCATAATATGTCTCATTGCCTCATAACAATATGGCTGACGAATGACAACCGAGGAGTAAGAACATGTACCATTCAGAACTACATACAGCGCACTCGGTATATGGTGCATTTTCTTTATTTCTTGATGAAAAAACAATAATTTTATACTATTAAGGGTTGAAATTTTGCATCACCCTGTATATTTTTTCTACACAACTACCAAATATACTACCTATGTGTTGCACACATGATAAAGGGGAAAGAAAATCTACAGATTACAACAAAAAATGTAAAAAATGAAGTTAGTACCTGTTGTTATACTTGAAGCAATTTAACCCTTGCAGGATTGATGAGACCACGTGACACTCATCTTAAGTCGAAAAAGTATGTCTTCAAACACTATTTTCTTCAATTTTCCTCAAAACTGTCTTATTTGGTATAAATATGTTGTTAGATAACATCTCAACAATATAACATATGTCATTTTTATATATATTATATTGTTGGTCATTGCGCCTAACTACTATATACCCGAAACTTCTGCACATATTTTAACCAAATCAAGCTCAAATTGAAAAGCATTGCCCCCTTTATGATGTGAGTGCAAGCAGAGTCCTCTACCGTAGAAGGGAAGTTACCTTGAATATATCATATTTGGTACTTTCTACTGTTTTTTTTTTCAGAATATAACAAATTATTTCCCATAATATGTCTCATTGCCTCATAACAATATGGCTGACGAATGACAACCGAGGAGTAAGAACATGTACCATTCAGAACTACATACAGCGCACTCGGTATATGGTGCATTTTCTTTATTTCTTGATGAAAAAACAATAATTTTATACTATTAAGGGTGGAAATTTTGCATCACCCTGTATATTTTTTCTACACAACTACCAAATATACTACCTAAGTGTTGCACACATGATAAAGGGGAAAGAAAATCTATAGATTACAACAAAAAATGTAAAAAATGAAGTTAGTACCTGTTGTTATATTTGAAGCAATTTAACCCTTGCAGGATTGATGAGACCACGTGACACTCATCTTAAGTCGAAAAAGTATGTCTTCAAACATTATTTTCTTCAATTTTCTTCAAAACTGTCTTATTTGGTATAAATATGTTGTTAGGTAACATCTCAACAATATAACATATGTCATTTTTATATATATTATATTGTTGGGCATTGCACCTAACTACTATATACTAAAGGCTATATCTCCGAAACTTCTGCACATATTTTAACAAATAAAGCTCAAATTGAAGAGCATTGCCCCCTTTATGATGTGAGTGCAAGCAGAGTCCTCTACCGTAGAAGGGAAGTTACCTTGTAGATATCATATTTGGTACTTTCTAACTGTTTTTTTCAGGATATAACAGATTTTATCACATAATATGTCTCAATGCCTCATAACAATATGGCTGACGAATGAACCGAGGAGTAAGAACATGTACCATTCAGAACTACATACAGCGCACTCGGTATATGGTGCATTTTCTTTATTTCTTGATGAAAAAACAATAATTTTATACTATTAAGGGTTGAAATTTTGCATCACCCTGTATATTTTTTCTACACAACTACCAAATATACTACCTAAGTGTTGCACACATGATAAAGGGGAAAGAAAATCTACAGATTACAACAAAAAATGTAAAAAATGAAGTTAGTACCTGTTGTTATACTTGAAGCAATTTAACCCTTGCAGGATTGATGAGACCACGTGACACTCATCTTAAGTCGAAAAAGTATGTCTTCAAACACTATTTTCTTCAATTTTCCTCAAAACTGTCTTATTTGGTATAAATATGTTGTTAGATAACATCTCAACAATATAACATATGTCATTTTTATATATATTATATTGTTGGTCATTGCGCCTAACTACTATATACCCGAAACTTGTGCACATATTTTAACCAAATCAAGCTCAAATTGAAAAGCATTGCCCCCTTTATGATGTGAGTGCAAGCAGAGTCCTCTACCGTAGAAGGGAAGTTATCTTGAATATATCATATTTGGTACTTTCTACTGTTTTTTTTTCAGAATATAACAAATTCTTTCCCATAATATGTCTCATTGCCTCATAACAATATGGCTGACGAATGACAACCGAGGAGTAAGAACATGTACCATTCAGAACTACATACAGCGCACTCGGTATATGGTGCATTTTCTTTATTTCTTGATGAAAAAAAAAATAATTTTATACTATTAAGGGTTAAAATTTTGCATCACCCTGTATATTTTTTCTACACAACTACCAAATATACTACCTAAGTGTTGCACACATGATAAAGGGGAAAGAAAATCTATAGATTACAACAAAAAATGTAAAAAATGAAGTTAGTACCTGTTGTTATATTTGAAGCAATTTAACCCTTGCAGGATTGATGAGACCACGTGACACTCATCTTAAGTCGAAAAAGTATGTCTTCAAAAACTATTTTCTTCAATTTTCTTCAAAACTGTACTATTTGGTATAAATATGTTGTTAGGTAACATCTCAACAATATACCATATGTCATTTTTATATATATTATATTGTTGTGCATTGCATATAACTACTATATACTAAAGGCTATATCTCCGAAACTTCTGCACATATTTTAACGAAATAAAGCTCAAATTGAAGAGCATTGCCCCCTTTATGATGTGAGTGCAAGCAGAGTCCTCTACCGTAGACGGGAATTTACCTTGAATATATCATATTTGGTACTTTCTAACTGTTTTTTGCAGACTATAACAAATTATTTCCCATAATATGTCTCATTGCCTCATAACAATATGGCTGACGAATGACAACCGAGGAGTAAGAACATGTACCATTCAGAACTACATACAGCGCACTCGGTATATGGTGCATTTTCTTTATTTCTTGATGAAAAAACAATAATTTTATACTATTAAGGGTGGAAATTTTGCATCACCCTGTATATTTTTTCTACACAACTACCAAATATACTACCTAAGTGTTGCACACATGATAAAGGGGAAAGAAAATCTATAGATTACAACAAAAAATGTAAAAAATGAAGTTAGTACCTGTTGTTATATTTGAAGCAATTTAACCCTTGCAGGATTGATGAGACCACGTGACACTCATCTTAAGTCGAAAAAGTATGTCTTCAAACATTATTTTCTTCAATTTTCTTCAAAACTGTCTTATTTGGTATAAATATGTTGTTAGGTAACATCTCAACAATATAACATATGTCATTTTTATATATATTATATTGTTGGGCATTGCACCTAACTACTATATACTAAAGGCTATATCTCCGAAACTTCTGCACATATTTTAACGAAATAAAGCTCAAATTGAAGAGCATTGCCCCCTTTATGATGTGAGTGCAAGCAGAGTCCTCTACCGTAGAAGGGAAGTTACCTTGTAGATATCATATTTGGTACTTTCTAACTGTTTTTTTCAGGATATAACAGATTTTATCACATAATATGTCTCAATGCCTCATAACAATATGGCTGACGAATGAACCGAGGAGTAAGAACATGTACCATTCAGAACTACATACAGCGCACTCGGTATATGGTGCATTTTCTTTATTTCTTGATGAAAAAACAATAATTTTATACTATTAAGGGTTGAAATTTTGCATCACCCTGTATATTTTTTCTACACAACTACCAAATATACTACCTAAGTGTTGCACACATGATAAAGGGGAAAGAAAATCTATATATTACAACAAAAAATGTAAAAAATGAAGTTAGTACCTGTTGTTATATTTGAAGCAATTTAACCCTTGCAGGATTGATGAGACCACGTGACACTCATCTTAAGTCGAAAAAGTATGTCTTCAAACACTATTTTCTTCAATTTTCTTCAAAACTGTACTATTTGGTATAAATATGTTGTTAGGTAACATCTCAACAATATACCATATGTCATTTTTATATATATTATATTGTTGTGCATTGCACCTAACTACTATATACTAAAGGCTATATCTCCGAAACTTCTGCACATATTTTAACGAAATAAAGCTCAAATTGAAAAGCATTGCCCCCTTTATGATGTGAGTGCAAGCAGAGTCCCCTACCGTAGACGGGAATTTACCTTGAATATATCATATTTGGTACTTTCTAACTGTTTTGCAGACTATAACAAATTATTTCCCATAATATGTCTCATTGCCTCATAACAATATGGCTGACGAATGACAACCGAGGAGTAAGAACATGTACCATTCAGAACTACATACAGCGCACTCGGTATATGGTGCATTTTCTTTATTTCTTGATGAAAAAACAATAATTTTATACTATTAAGGGTTGAAATTTTGCATCACCCTGTATATTTTTTCTACACAACTACCAAATATACTACCTATGTGTTGCACACATGATAAAGGGGAAAGAAAATCTACAGATTACAACAAAAAATGTAAAAAATGAAGTTAGTACCTGTTGTTATACTTGAAGCAATTTAACCCTTGCAGGATTGATGAGACCACGTGACACTCATCTTAAGTCGAAAAAGTATGTCTTCAAACACTATTTTCTTCAATTTTCCTCAAAACTGTCTTATTTGGTATAAATATGTTGTTAGATAACATCTCAACAATATAACATATGTCATTTTTATATATATTATATTGTTGGTCATTGCGCCTAACTACTATATACCCGAAACTTCTGCACATATTTTAACCAAATCAAGCTCAAATTGAAAAGCATTGCCCCCTTTATGATGTGAGTGCAAGCAGAGTCCTCTACCGTAGAAGGGAAGTTACCTTGAATATATCATATTTGGTACTTTCTACTGTTTTTTTTTTCAGAATATAACAAATTATTTCCCATAATATGTCTCATTGCCTCATAACAATATGGCTGACGAATGACAACCGAGGAGTAAGAACATGTACCATTCAGAACTACATACAGCGCACTCGGTATATGGTGCATTTTCTTTACTTCTTGATGAAAAAACAATAATTTTATACTATTAAGGGTGGAAATTTTGCATCACCCTGTATATTTTTTCTACACAACTACCAAATATACTACCTAAGTGTTGCACACATGATAAAGGGGAAAGAAAATCTATAGATTACAACAAAAAATGTAAAAAATGAAGTTAGTACCTGTTGTTATATTTGAAGCAATTTAACCCTTGCAGGATTGATGAGACCACGTGACACTCATCTTAAGTCGAAAAAGTATGTCTTCAAACATTATTTTCTTCAATTTTCTTCAAAACTGTCTTATTTGGTATAAATATGTTGTTAGGTAACATCTCAACAATATAACATATGTCATTTTTATATATATTATATTGTTGGGCATTGCACCTAACTACTATATACTAAAGGCTATATCTCCGAAACTTCTGCACATATTTTAACGAAATAAAGCTCAAATTGAAGAGCATTGCCCCCTTTATGATGTGAGTGCAAGCAGAGTCCTCTACCGTAGAAGGGAAGTTACCTTGTAGATATCATATTTGGTACTTTCTAACTGTTTTTTTCAGGATATAACAGATTTTATCACATAATATGTCTCAATGCCTCATAACAATATGGCTGACGAATGAACCGAGGAGTAAGAACATGTACCATTCAGAACTACATACAGCGCACTCGGTATATGGTGCATTTTCTTTATTTCTTGATGAAAAAACAATAATTTTATACTATTAAGGGTTGAAATTTTGCATCACCCTGTATATTTTTTCTACACAACTACCAAATATACTACCTAAGTGTTGCACACATGATAAAGGGGAAAGAAAATCTACAGATTACAACAAAAAATGTAAAAAATGAAGTTAGTACCTGTTGTTATACTTGAAGCAATTTAACCCTTGCAGGATTGATGAGACCACGTGACACTCATCTTAAGTCGAAAAAGTATGTCTTCAAACACTATTTTCTTCAATTTTCCTCAAAACTGTCTTATTTGGTATAAATATGTTGTTAGATAACATCTCAACAATATAACATATGTCATTTTTATATATATTATATTGTTGGTCATTGCGCCTAACTACTATATACCCGAAACTTGTGCACATATTTTAACCAAATCAAGCTCAAATTAAAAGCATTGCCCCCTTTATGATGTGAGTGCAAGCAGAGTCCTCTACCGTAGAAGGGAAGTTATCTTGAATATATCATATTTGGTACTTTCTACTGTTTTTTTTTTCAGAATATAACAAATTCTTTCCCATAATATGTCTCATTGCCTCATAACAATATGGCTGACGAATGACAACCGAGGAGTAAGAACATGTACCATTCAGAACTACATACAGCGCACTCGGTATATGGTGCATTTTCTTTATTTCTTGATGAAAAAAAAAATAATTTTATACTATTAAGGGTTAAAATTTTGCATCACCCTGTATATTTTTTCTACACAACTACCAAATATACTACCTAAGTGTTGCACACATGATAAAGGGGAAAGAAAATCTATAGATTACAACAAAAAATGTAAAAAATGAAGTTAGTACCTGTTGTTATATTTGAAGCAATTTAACCCTTGCAGGATTGATGAGACCACGTGACACTCATCTTAAGTCGAAAAAGTATGTCTTCAAAAACTATTTTCTTCAATTTTCTTCAAAACTGTACTATTTGGTATAAATATGTTGTTAGGTAACATCTCAACAATATACCATATGTCATTTTTATATATATTATATTGTTGTGCATTGCATATAACTACTATATACTAAAGGCTATATCTCCGAAACTTCTGCACATATTTTAACGAAATAAAGCTCAAATTGAAGAGCATTGCCCCCTTTATGATGTGAGTGCAAGCAGAGTCCTCTACCGTAGACGGGAATTTACCTTGAATATATCATATTTGGTACTTTCTAACTGTTTTTTGCAGACTATAACAAATTATTTCCCATAATATGTCTCATTGCCTCATAACAATATGGCTGACGAATGACAACCGAGGAGTAAGAACATGTACCATTCAGAACTACATACAGCGCACTCGGTATATGGTGCATTTTCTTTATTTCTTGATGAAAAAACAATAATTTTATACTATTAAGGGTGGAAATTTTGCATCACCCTGTATATTTTTTCTACACAACTACCAAATATACTACCTAAGTGTTGCACACATGATAAAGGGGAAAGAAAATCTATAGATTACAACAAAAAATGTAAAAAATGAAGTTAGTACCTGTTGTTATATTTGAAGCAATTTAACCCTTGCAGGATTGATGAGACCACGTGACACTCATCTTAAGTCGAAAAAGTATGTCTTCAAACATTATTTTCTTCAATTTTCTTCAAAACTGTCTTATTTGGTATAAATATGTTGTTAGGTAACATCTCAACAATATAACATATGTCATTTTTATATATATTATATTGTTGGGCATTGCACCTAACTACTATATACTAAAGGCTATATCTCCGAAACTTCTGCACATATTTTAACGAAATAAAGCTCAAATTGAAGAGCATTGCCCCCTTTATGATGTGAGTGCAAGCAGAGTCCTCTACCGTAGAAGGGAAGTTACCTTGTAGATATCATATTTGGTACTTTCTAACTGTTTTTTTCAGGATATAACAGATTTTATCACATAATATGTCTCAATGCCTCATAACAATATGGCTGACGAATGAACCGAGGAGTAAGAACATGTACCATTCAGAACTACATACAGCGCACTCGGTATATGGTGCATTTTCTTTATTTCTTGATGAAAAAACAATAATTTTATACTATTAAGGGTTGAAATTTTGCATCACCCTGTATATTTTTTCTACACAACTACCAAATATACTACCTAAGTGTTGCACACATGATAAAGGGGAAAGAAAATCTATATATTACAACAAAAAATGTAAAAAATGAAGTTAGTACCTGTTGTTATATTTGAAGCAATTTAACCCTTGCAGGATTGATGAGACCACGTGACACTCATCTTAAGTCGAAAAAGTATGTCTTCAAACACTATTTTCTTCAATTTTCTTCAAAACTGTACTATTTGGTATAAATATGTTGTTAGGTAACATCTCAACAATATACCATATGTCATTTTTATATATATTATATTGTTGTGCATTGCACCTAACTACTATATACTAAAGGCTATATCTCCGAAACTTCTGCACATATTTTAACGAAATAAAGCTCAAATTGAAAAGCATTGCCCCCTTTATGATGTGAGTGCAAGCAGAGTCCCCTACCGTAGACGGGAATTTACCTTGAATATATCATATTTGGTACTTTCTAACTGTTTTGCAGACTATAACAAATTATTTCCCATAATATGTCTCATTGCCTCATAACAATATGGCTGACGAATGACAACCGAGGAGTAAGAACATGTACCATTCAGAACTACATACAGCGCACTCGGTATATGGTGCATTTTCTTTATTTCTTGATGAAAAAACAATAATTTTATACTATTAAGGGTTGAAATTTTGCATCACCCTGTATATTTTTTCTACACAACTACCAAATATACTACCTATGTGTTGCACACATGATAAAGGGGAAAGAAAATCTACAGATTACAACAAAAAATGTAAAAAATGAAGTTAGTACCTGTTGTTATACTTGAAGCAATTTAACCCTTGCAGGATTGATGAGACCACGTGACACTCATCTTAAGTCGAAAAAGTATGTCTTCAAACACTATTTTCTTCAATTTTCCTCAAAACTGTCTTATTTGGTATAAATATGTTGTTAGATAACATCTCAACAATATAACATATGTCATTTTTATATATATTATATTGTTGGTCATTGCGCCTAACTACTATATACCCGAAACTTCTGCACATATTTTAACCAAATCAAGCTCAAATTGAAAAGCATTGCCCCCTTTATGATGTGAGTGCAAGCAGAGTCCTCTACCGTAGAAGGGAAGTTACCTTGAATATATCATATTTGGTACTTTCTACTGTTTTTTTTTTCAGAATATAACAAATTATTTCCCATAATATGTCTCATTGCCTCATAACAATATGGCTGACGAATGACAACCGAGGAGTAAGAACATGTACCATTCAGAACTACATACAGCGCACTCGGTATATGGTGCATTTTCTTTATTTCTTGATGAAAAAACAATAATTTTATACTATTAAGGGTGGAAATTTTGCATCACCCTGTATATTTTTTCTACACAACTACCAAATATACTACCTAAGTGTTGCACACATGATAAAGGGGAAAGAAAATCTACAGATTACAACAAAAAATGTAAAAAATGAAGTTAGTACCTGTTGTTATACTTGAAGCAATTTAACCCTTGCAGGATTGATGAGACCACGTGACACTCATCTTAAGTCGAAAAAGTATGTCTTCAAACACTATTTTCTTCAATTTTCCTCAAAACTGTCTTATTTGGTATAAATATGTTGTTAGATAACATCTCAACAATATAACATATGTCATTTTTATATATATTATATTGTTGGTCATTGCGCCTAACTACTATATACCCGAAACTTGTGCACATATTTTAACCAAATCAAGCTCAAATTAAAAGCATTGCCCCCTTTATGATGTGAGTGCAAGCAGAGTCCTCTACCGTAGAAGGGAAGTTATCTTGAATATATCATATTTGGTACTTTCTACTGTTTTTTTTTTCAGAATATAACAAATTCTTTCCCATAATATGTCTCATTGCCTCATAACAATATGGCTGACGAATGACAACCGAGGAGTAAGAACATGTACCATTCAGAACTACATACAGCGCACTCGGTATATGGTGCATTTTCTTTATTTCTTGATGAAAAAAAAAATAATTTTATACTATTAAGGGTTAAAATTTTGCATCACCCTGTATATTTTTTCTACACAACTACCAAATATACTACCTAAGTGTTGCACACATGATAAAGGGGAAAGAAAATCTATAGATTACAACAAAAAATGTAAAAAATGAAGTTAGTACCTGTTGTTATATTTGAAGCAATTTAACCCTTGCAGGATTGATGAGACCACGTGACACTCATCTTAAGTCGAAAAAGTATGTCTTCAAAAACTATTTTCTTCAATTTTCTTCAAAACTGTACTATTTGGTATAAATATGTTGTTAGGTAACATCTCAACAATATACCATATGTCATTTTTATATATATTATATTGTTGTGCATTGCATATAACTACTATATACTAAAGGCTATATCTCCGAAACTTCTGCACATATTTTAACGAAATAAAGCTCAAATTGAAGAGCATTGCCCCCTTTATGATGTGAGTGCAAGCAGAGTCCTCTACCGTAGACGGGAATTTACCTTGAATATATCATATTTGGTACTTTCTAACTGTTTTTTGCAGACTATAACAAATTATTTCCCATAATATGTCTCATTGCCTCATAACAATATGGCTGACGAATGACAACCGAGGAGTAAGAACATGTACCATTCAGAACTACATACAGCGCACTCGGTATATGGTGCATTTTCTTTATTTCTTGATGAAAAAACAATAATTTTATACTATTAAGGGTGGAAATTTTGCATCACCCTGTATATTTTTTCTACACAACTACCAAATATACTACCTAAGTGTTGCACACATGATAAAGGGGAAAGAAAATCTATAGATTACAACAAAAAATGTAAAAAATGAAGTTAGTACCTGTTGTTATATTTGAAGCAATTTAACCCTTGCAGGATTGATGAGACCACGTGACACTCATCTTAAGTCGAAAAAGTATGTCTTCAAACATTATTTTCTTCAATTTTCTTCAAAACTGTCTTATTTGGTATAAATATGTTGTTAGGTAACATCTCAACAATATAACATATGTCATTTTTATATATATTATATTGTTGGGCATTGCACCTAACTACTATATACTAAAGGCTATATCTCCGAAACTTCTGCACATATTTTAACGAAATAAAGCTCAAATTGAAGAGCATTGCCCCCTTTATGATGTGAGTGCAAGCAGAGTCCTCTACCGTAGAAGGGAAGTTACCTTGTAGATATCATATTTGGTACTTTCTAACTGTTTTTTTCAGGATATAACAGATTTTATCACATAATATGTCTCAATGCCTCATAACAATATGGCTGACGAATGAACCGAGGAGTAAGAACATGTACCATTCAGAACTACATACAGCGCACTCGGTATATGGTGCATTTTCTTTATTTCTTGATGAAAAAACAATAATTTTATACTATTAAGGGTTGAAATTTTGCATCACCCTGTATATTTTTTCTACACAACTACCAAATATACTACCTAAGTGTTGCACACATGATAAAGGGGAAAGAAAATCTATATATTACAACAAAAAATGTAAAAAATGAAGTTAGTACCTGTTGTTATATTTGAAGCAATTTAACCCTTGCAGGATTGATGAGACCACGTGACACTCATCTTAAGTCGAAAAAGTATGTCTTCAAACACTATTTTCTTCAATTTTCTTCAAAACTGTACTATTTGGTATAAATATGTTGTTAGGTAACATCTCAACAATATACCATATGTCATTTTTATATATATTATATTGTTGTGCATTGCACCTAACTACTATATACTAAAGGCTATATCTCCGAAACTTCTGCACATATTTTAACGAAATAAAGCTCAAATTGAAAAGCATTGCCCCCTTTATGATGTGAGTGCAAGCAGAGTCCCCTACCGTAGACGGGAATTTACCTTGAATATATCATATTTGGTACTTTCTAACTGTTTTGCAGACTATAACAAATTATTTCCCATAATATGTCTCATTGCCTCATAACAATATGGCTGACGAATGACAACCGAGGAGTAAGAACATGTACCATTCAGAACTACATACAGCGCACTCGGTATATGGTGCATTTTCTTTATTTCTTGATGAAAAAACAATAATTTTATACTATTAAGGGTTGAAATTTTGCATCACCCTGTATATTTTTTCTACACAACTACCAAATATACTACCTATGTGTTGCACACATGATAAAGGGGAAAGAAAATCTACAGATTACAACAAAAAATGTAAAAAATGAAGTTAGTACCTGTTGTTATACTTGAAGCAATTTAACCCTTGCAGGATTGATGAGACCACGTGACACTCATCTTAAGTCGAAAAAGTATGTCTTCAAACACTATTTTCTTCAATTTTCCTCAAAACTGTCTTATTTGGTATAAATATGTTGTTAGATAACATCTCAACAATATAACATATGTCATTTTTATATATATTATATTGTTGGTCATTGCGCCTAACTACTATATACCCGAAACTTCTGCACATATTTTAACCAAATCAAGCTCAAATTGAAAAGCATTGCCCCCTTTATGATGTGAGTGCAAGCAGAGTCCTCTACCGTAGAAGGGAAGTTACCTTGAATATATCATATTTGGTACTTTCTACTGTTTTTTTTTTCAGAATATAACAAATTATTTCCCATAATATGTCTCATTGCCTCATAACAATATGGCTGACGAATGACAACCGAGGAGTAAGAACATGTACCATTCAGAACTACATACAGCGCACTCGGTATATGGTGCATTTTCTTTATTTCTTGATGAAAAAACAATAATTTTATACTATTAAGGGTGGAAATTTTGCATCACCCTGTATATTTTTTCTACACAACTACCAAATATACTACCTAAGTGTTGCACACATGATAAAGGGGAAAGAAAATCTATAGATTACAACAAAAAATGTAAAAAATGAAGTTAGTACCTGTTGTTATATTTGAAGCAATTTAACCCTTGCAGGATTGATGAGACCACGTGACACTCATCTTAAGTCGAAAAAGTATGTCTTCAAACATTATTTTCTTCAATTTTCTTCAAAACTGTCTTATTTGGTATAAATATGTTGTTAGGTAACATCTCAACAATATAACATATGTCATTTTTATATATATTATATTGTTGGGCATTGCACCTAACTACTATATACTAAAGGCTATATCTCCGAAACTTCTGCACATATTTTAACGAAATAAAGCTCAAATTGAAGAGCATTGCCCCCTTTATGATGTGAGTGCAAGCAGAGTCCTCTACCGTAGAAGGGAAGTTACCTTGTAGATATCATATTTGGTACTTTCTAACTGTTTTTTTCAGGATATAACAGATTTTATCACATAATATGTCTCAATGCCTCATAACAATATGGCTGACGAATGAACCGAGGAGTAAGAACATGTACCATTCAGAACTACATACAGCGCACTCGGTATATGGTGCATTTTCTTTATTTCTTGATGAAAAAACAATAATTTTATACTATTAAGGGTTGAAATTTTGCATCACCCTGTATATTTTTTCTACACAACTACCAAATATACTACCTAAGTGTTGCACACATGATAAAGGGGAAAGAAAATCTACAGATTACAACAAAAAATGTAAAAAATGAAGTTAGTACCTGTTGTTATACTTGAAGCAATTTAACCCTTGCAGGATTGATGAGACCACGTGACACTCATCTTAAGTCGAAAAAGTATGTCTTCAAACACTATTTTCTTCAATTTTCCTCAAAACTGTCTTATTTGGTATAAATATGTTGTTAGATAACATCTCAACAATATAACATATGTCATTTTTATATATATTATATTGTTGGTCATTGCGCCTAACTACTATATACCCGAAACTTGTGCACATATTTTAACCAAATCAAGCTCAAATTGAAAAGCATTGCCCCCTTTATGATGTGAGTGCAAGCAGAGTCCTCTACCGTAGAAGGGAAGTTATCTTGAATATATCATATTTGGTACTTTCTACTGTTTTTTTTTTTCAGAATATAACAAATTCTTTCCCATAATATGTCTCATTGCCTCATAACAATATGGCTGACGAATGACAACCGAGGAGTAAGAACATGTACCATTCAGAACTACATACAGCGCACTCGGTATATGGTGCATTTTCTTTATTTCTTGATGAAAAAAAAATAATTTTATACTATTAAGGGTTAAAATTTTGCATCACCCTGTATATTTTTTCTACACAACTACCAAATATACTACCTAAGTGTTGCACACATGATAAAGGGGAAAGAAAATCTATAGATTACAACAAAAAATGTAAAAAATGAAGTTAGTACCTGTTGTTATATTTGAAGCAATTTAACCCTTGCAGGATTGATGAGACCACGTGACACTCATCTTAAGTCGAAAAAGTATGTCTTCAAAAACTATTTTCTTCAATTTTCTTCAAAACTGTACTATTTGGTATAAATATGTTGTTAGGTAACATCTCAACAATATACCATATGTCATTTTTATATATATTATATTGTTGTGCATTGCATATAACTACTATATACTAAAGGCTATATCTCCGAAACTTCTGCACATATTTTAACGAAATAAAGCTCAAATTGAAGAGCATTGCCCCCTTTATGATGTGAGTGCAAGCAGAGTCCTCTACCGTAGACGGGAATTTACCTTGAATATATCATATTTGGTACTTTCTAACTGTTTTTTGCAGACTATAACAAATTATTTCCCATAATATGTCTCATTGCCTCATAACAATATGGCTGACGAATGACAACCGAGGAGTAAGAACATGTACCATTCAGAACTACATACAGCGCACTCGGTATATGGTGCATTTTCTTTATTTCTTGATGAAAAAACAATAATTTTATACTATTAAGGGTGGAAATTTTGCATCACCCTGTATATTTTTTCTACACAACTACCAAATATACTACCTAAGTGTTGCACACATGATAAAGGGGAAAGAAAATCTATAGATTACAACAAAAAATGTAAAAAATGAAGTTAGTACCTGTTGTTATATTTGAAGCAATTTAACCCTTGCAGGATTGATGAGACCACGTGACACTCATCTTAAGTCGAAAAAGTATGTCTTCAAACATTATTTTCTTCAATTTTCTTCAAAACTGTCTTATTTGGTATAAATATGTTGTTAGGTAACATCTCAACAATATAACATATGTCATTTTTATATATATTATATTGTTGGGCATTGCACCTAACTACTATATACTAAAGGCTATATCTCCGAAACTTCTGCACATATTTTAACGAAATAAAGCTCAAATTGAAGAGCATTGCCCCCTTTATGATGTGAGTGCAAGCAGAGTCCTCTACCGTAGAAGGGAAGTTACCTTGTAGATATCATATTTGGTACTTTCTAACTGTTTTTTGCAGACTATAACAAATTATTTCCCATAATATGTCTCATTGCCTCATAACAATATGGCTGACGAATGACAACCGAGGAGTAAGAACATGTACCATTCAGAACTACATACAGCGCACTCGGTATATGGTGCATTTTCTTTATTTCTTGATGAAAAAACAATAATTTTATACTATTAAGGGTGGAAATTTTGCATCACCCTGTATATTTTTTCTACACAACTACCAAATATACTACCTAAGTGTTGCACACATGATAAAGGGGAAAGAAAATCTATAGATTACAACAAAAAATGTAAAAAATGAAGTTAGTACCTGTTGTTATATTTGAAGCAATTTAACCCTTGCAGGATTGATGAGACCACGTGACACTCATCTTAAGTCGAAAAAGTATGTCTTCAAACATTATTTTCTTCAATTTTCTTCAAAACTGTCTTATTTGGTATAAATATGTTGTTAGGTAACATTTCAACAATATAACATATGTCATTTTTATATATATTATATTGTTGGGCATTGCACCTAACTACTATATACTAAAGGCTATATCTCCGAAACTTCTGCACATATTTTAACGAAATAAAGCTCAAATTGAAGAGCATTGCCCCCTTTATGATGTGAGTGCAAGCAGAGTCCTCTACCGTAGAAGGGAAGTTACCTTGTATATATCATATTTGGTACTTTCTAACTGTTTTTTTCAGGATATAACAGATTTTATCACATAATATGTCTCAATGCCTCATAACAATATGGCTGACGAATGAACCGAGGAGTAAGAACATGTACCATTCAGAACTACATACAGCGCACTCGGTATATGGTGCATTTTCTTTATTTCTTGATGAAAAAAAAATAATTTTATACTATTAAGGGTTGAAATTTTGCATCACCCTGTATATTTTTTCTACACAACTACCAAATATACTACCTAAGTGTTGCACACATGATAAAGGGGAAAGAAAATCTATAGATTACAACAAAAAATGTAAAAAATGAAGTTAGTACCTGTTGTTATATTTGAAGCAATTTAACCCTTGCAGGATTGATGAGACCACGTGACACTCATCTTAAGTCGAAAAAGTATGTCTTCAAACACTATTTTCTTCAATTTTCTTCAAAACTGTACTATTTGGTATAAATATGTTGTTAGGTAACATCTCAACAATATACCATATGTCATTTTTATATATATTATATTGTTGTGCATTGCACCTAACTACTATATACTAAAGGCTATATCTCCGAAACTTCTGCACATATTTTAACGAAATAAAGCTCAAATTGAAAAGCATTGCCCCCTTTATGATGTGAGTGCAAGCAGAGTCCCCTACCGTAGACGGGAATTTACCTTGAATATATCATATTTGGTACTTTCTAACTGTTTTGCAGACTATAACAAATTATTTCCCATAATATGTCTCATTGCCTCATAACAATATGGCTGACGAATGACAACCGAGGAGTAAGAACATGTACCATTCAGAACTACATACAGCGCACTCGGTATATGGTGCATTTTCTTTATTTCTTGATGAAAAAACAATAATTTTATACTATTAAGGGTTGAAATTTTGCATCACCCTGTATATTTTTTCTACACAACTACCAAATATACTACCTATGTGTTGCACACATGATAAAGGGGAAAGAAAATCTACAGATTACAACAAAAAATGTAAAAAATGAAGTTAGTACCTGTTGTTATACTTGAAGCAATTTAACCCTTGCAGGATTGATGAGACCACGTGACACTCATCTTAAGTCGAAAAAGTATGTCTTCAAACATTATTTTCTTCAATTTTCCTCAAAACTGTCTTATTTGGTATAAATATGTTGTTAGATAACATCTCAACAATATAACATATGTCATTTTTATATATATTATATTGTTGGTCATTGCGCCTAACTACTATATACCCGAAACTTCTGCACATATTTTAACCAAATCAAGCTCAAATTGAAAAGCATTGCCCCCTTTATGATGTGAGTGCAAGCAGAGTCCTCTACCGTAGAAGGGAAGTTACCTTGAATATATCATATTTGGTACTTTCTACTGTTTTTTTTTTCAGAATATAACAAATTATTTCCCATAATATGTCTCATTGCCTCATAACAATATGGCTGACGAATGACAACCGAGGAGTAAGAACATGTACCATTCAGAACTACATACAGCGCACTCGGTATATGGTGCATTTTCTTTATTTCTTGATGAAAAAACAATAATTTTATACTATTAAGGGTGGAAATTTTGCATCACCCTGTATATTTTTTCTACACAACTACCAAATATACTACCTAAGTGTTGCACACATGATAAAGGGGAAAGAAAATCTATAGATTACAACAAAAAATGTAAAAAATGAAGTTAGTACCTGTTGTTATATTTGAAGCAATTTAACCCTTGCAGGATTGATGAGACCACGTGACACTCATCTTAAGTCGAAAAAGTATGTCTTCAAACATTATTTTCTTCAATTTTCTTCAAAACTGTCTTATTTGGTATAAATATGTTGTTAGGTAACATCTCAACAATATAACATATGTCATTTTTATATATATTATATTGTTGGGCATTGCACCTAACTACTATATACTAAAGGCTATATCTCCGAAACTTCTGCACATATTTTAACGAAATAAAGCTCAAATTGAAGAGCATTGCCCCCTTTATGATGTGAGTGCAAGCAGAGTCCTCTACCGTAGAAGGGAAGTTACCTTGTAGATATCATATTTGGTACTTTCTAACTGTTTTTTTCAGGATATAACAGATTTTATCACATAATATGTCTCAATGCCTCATAACAATATGGCTGACGAATGAACCGAGGAGTAAGAACATGTACCATTCAGAACTACATACAGCGCACTCGGTATATGGTGCATTTTCTTTATTTCTTGATGAAAAAAAAATAATTTTATACTATTAAGGGTTGAAATTTTGCATCACCCTGTATATTTTTTCTACACAACTACCAAATATACTACCTAAGTGTTGCACACATGATAAAGGGGAAAGAAAATCTACAGATTACAACAAAAAATGTAAAAAATGAAGTTAGTACCTGTTGTTATACTTGAAGCAATTTAACCCTTGCAGGATTGATGAGACCACGTGACACTCATCTTAAGTCGAAAAAGTATGTCTTCAAACACTATTTTCTTCAATTTTCCTCAAAACTGTCTTATTTGGTATAAATATGTTGTTAGATAACATCTCAACAATATAACATATGTCATTTTTATATATATTATATTGTTGGTCATTGCGCCTAACTACTATATACCCGAAACTTGTGCACATATTTTAACCAAATCAAGCTCAAATTGAAAAGCATTGCCCCCTTTATGATGTGAGTGCAAGCAGAGTCCTCTACCGTAGAAGGGAAGTTATCTTGAATATATCATATTTGGTACTTTCTACTGTTTTTTTTTTCAGAATATAACAAATTCTTTCCCATAATATGTCTCATTGCCTCATAACAATATGGCTGACGAATGACAACCGAGGAGTAAGAACATGTACCATTCAGAACTACATACAGCGCACTCGGTATATGGTGCATTTTCTTTATTTCTTGATGAAAAAAAAAATAATTTTATACTATTAAGGGTTAAAATTTTGCATCACCCTGTATATTTTTTCTACACAACTACCAAATATACTACCTAAGTGTTGCACACATGATAAAGGGGAAAGAAAATCTATAGATTACAACAAAAAATGTAAAAAATGAAGTTAGTACCTGTTGTTATATTTGAAGCAATTTAACCCTTGCAGGATTGATGAGACCACGTGACACTCATCTTAAGTCGAAAAAGTATGTCTTCAAAAACTATTTTCTTCAATTTTCTTCAAAACTGTACTATTTGGTATAAATATGTTGTTAGGTAACATCTCAACAATATACCATATGTCATTTTTATATATATTATATTGTTGTGCATTGCATATAACTACTATATACTAAAGGCTATATCTCCGAAACTTCTGCACATATTTTAACGAAATAAAGCTCAAATTGAAGAGCATTGCCCCCTTTATGATGTGAGTGCAAGCAGAGTCCTCTACCGTAGACGGGAATTTACCTTGAATATATCATATTTGGTACTTTCTAACTGTTTTTTGCAGACTATAACAAATTATTTCCCATAATATGTCTCATTGCCTCATAACAATATGGCTGACGAATGACAACCGAGGAGTAAGAACATGTACCATTCAGAACTACATACAGCGCACTCGGTATATGGTGCATTTTCTTTATTTCTTGATGAAAAAACAATAATTTTATACTATTAAGGGTGGAAATTTTGCATCACCCTGTATATTTTTTCTACACAACTACCAAATATACTACCTAAGTGTTGCACACATGATAAAGGGGAAAGAAAATCTATAGATTACAACAAAAAATGTAAAAAATGAAGTTAGTACCTGTTGTTATATTTGAAGCAATTTAACCCTTGCAGGATTGATGAGACCACGTGACACTCATCTTAAGTCGAAAAAGTATGTCTTCAAACATTATTTTCTTCAATTTTCTTCAAAACTGTCTTATTTGGTATAAATATGTTGTTAGGTAACATCTCAACAATATAACATATGTCATTTTTATATATATTATATTGTTGGGCATTGCACCTAACTACTATATACTAAAGGCTATATCTCCGAAACTTCTGCACATATTTTAACGAAATAAAGCTCAAATTGAAGAGCATTGCCCCCTTTATGATGTGAGTGCAAGCAGAGTCCTCTACCGTAGAAGGGAAGTTACCTTGTAGATATCATATTTGGTACTTTCTAACTGTTTTTTTCAGGATATAACAGATTTTATCACATAATATGTCTCAATGCCTCATAACAATATGGCTGACGAATGAACCGAGGAGTAAGAACATGTACCATTCAGAACTACATACAGCGCACTCGGTATATGGTGCATTTTCTTTATTTCTTGATGAAAAAACAATAATTTTATACTATTAAGGGTGGAAATTTTGCATCACCCTGTATATTTTTTCTACACAACTACCAAATATACTACCTAAGTGTTGCACACATGATAAAGGGGAAAGAAAATCTATAGATTACAACAAAAAATGTAAAAAATGAAGTTAGTACCTGTTGTTATATTTGAAGCAATTTAACCCTTGCAGGATTGATGAGACCACGTGACACTCATCTTAAGTCGAAAAAGTATGTCTTCAAACATTATTTTCTTCAATTTTCTTCAAAACTGTCTTATTTGGTATAAATATGTTGTTAGGTAACATCTCAACAATATAACATATGTCATTTTTATATATATTATATTGTTGTGCATTGCATATAACTACTATATACTAAAGGCTATATCTCCGAAACTTCTGCACATATTTTAACGAAATAAAGCTCAAATTGAAGAGCATTGCCCCCTTTATGATGTGAGTGCAAGCAGAGTCCTCTACCGTAGACGGGAATTTACCTTGAATATATCATATTTGGTACTTTCTAACTGTTTTTTGCAGACTATAACAAATTATTTCCCATAATATGTCTCATTGCCTCATAACAATATGGCTGACGAATGACAACCGAGGAGTAAGAACATGTACCATTCAGAACTACATACAGCGCACTCGGTATATGGTGCATTTTCTTTATTTCTTGATGAAAAAACAATAATTTTATACTATTAAGGGTGGAAATTTTGCATCACCCTGTATATTTTTTCTACACAACTACCAAATATACTACCTAAGTGTTGCACACATGATAAAGGGGAAAGAAAATCTATAGATTACAACAAAAAATGTAAAAAATGAAGTTAGTACCTGTTGTTATATTTGAAGCAATTTAACCCTTGCAGGATTGATGAGACCACGTGACACTCATCTTAAGTCGAAAAAGTATGTCTTCAAACATTATTTTCTTCAATTTTCTTCAAAACTGTCTTATTTGGTATAAATATGTTGTTAGGTAACATCTCAACAATATAACATATGTCATTTTTATATATATTATATTGTTGGGCATTGCACCTAACTACTATATACTAAAGGCTATATCTCCGAAACTTCTGCACATATTTTAACGAAATAAAGCTCAAATTGAAGAGCATTGCCCCCTTTATGATGTGAGTGCAAGCAGAGTCCTCTACCGTAGAAGGGAAGTTACCTTGTAGATATCATATTTGGTACTTTCTAACTGTTTTTTTCAGGATATAACAGATTTTATCACATAATATGTCTCAATGCCTCATAACAATATGGCTGACGAATGAACCGAGGAGTAAGAACATGTACCATTCAGAACTACATACAGCGCACTCGGTATATGGTGCATTTTCTTTATTTCTTGATGAAAAAACAATAATTTTATACTATTAAGGGTGGAAATTTTGCATCACCCTGTATATTTTTTCTACACAACTACCAAATATACTACCTAAGTGTTGCACACATGATAAAGGGGAAAGAAAATCTATAGATTACAACAAAAAATGTAAAAAATGAAGTTAGTACCTGTTGTTATATTTGAAGCAATTTAACCCTTGCAGGATTGATGAGACCACGTGACACTCATCTTAAGTCGAAAAAGTATGTCTTCAAACATTATTTTCTTCAATTTTCTTCAAAACTGTCTTATTTGGTATAAATATGTTGTTAGGTAACATCTCAACAATATAACATATGTCATTTTTATATATATTATATTGTTGGGCATTGCACCTAACTACTATATACTAAAGGCTATATCTCCGAAACTTCTGCACATATTTTAACGAAATAAAGCTCAAATTGAAGAGCATTGCCCCCTTTATGATGTGAGTGCAAGCAGAGTCCTCTACCGTAGAAGGGAAGTTACCTTGTAGATATCATATTTGGTACTTTCTAACTGTTTTTTTCAGGATATAACAGATTTTATCACATAATATGTCTCAATGCCTCATAACAATATGGCTGACGAATGAACCGAGGAGTAAGAACATGTACCATTCAGAACTACATACAGCGCACTCGGTATATGGTGCATTTTCTTTATTTCTTGATGAAAAAACAATAATTTTATACTATTAAGGGTGGAAATTTTGCATCACCCTGTATATTTTTTCTACACAACTACCAAATATACTACCTAAGTGTTGCACACATGATAAAGGGGAAAGAAAATCTATAGATTACAACAAAAAATGTAAAAAATGAAGTTAGTACCTGTTGTTATATTTGAAGCAATTTAACCCTTGCAGGATTGATGAGACCACGTGACACTCATCTTAAGTCGAAAAAGTATGTCTTCAAACATTATTTTCTTCAATTTTCTTCAAAACTGTCTTATTTGGTATAAATATGTTGTTAGGTAACATCTCAACAATATAACATATGTCATTTTTATATATATTATATTGTTGTGCATTGCATATAACTACTATATACTAAAGGCTATATCTCCGAAACTTCTGCACATATTTTAACGAAATAAAGCTCAAATTGAAGAGCATTGCCCCCTTTATGATGTGAGTGCAAGCAGAGTCCTCTACCGTAGACGGGAATTTACCTTGAATATATCATATTTGGTACTTTCTAACTGTTTTTTGCAGACTATAACAAATTATTTCCCATAATATGTCTCATTGCCTCATAACAATATGGCTGACGAATGACAACCGAGGAGTAAGAACATGTACCATTCAGAACTACATACAGCGCACTCGGTATATGGTGCATTTTCTTTATTTCTTGATGAAAAAACAATAATTTTATACTATTAAGGGTGGAAATTTTGCATCACCCTGTATATTTTTTCTACACAACTACCAAATATACTACCTAAGTGTTGCACACATGATAAAGGGGAAAGAAAATCTATAGATTACAACAAAAAATGTAAAAAATGAAGTTAGTACCTGTTGTTATATTTGAAGCAATTTAACCCTTGCAGGATTGATGAGACCACGTGACACTCATCTTAAGTCGAAAAAGTATGTCTTCAAACATTATTTTCTTCAATTTTCTTCAAAACTGTCTTATTTGGTATAAATATGTTGTTAGGTAACATCTCAACAATATAACATATGTCATTTTTATATATATTATATTGTTGGGCATTGCACCTAACTACTATATACTAAAGGCTATATCTCCGAAACTTCTGCACATATTTTAACGAAATAAAGCTCAAATTGAAGAGCATTGCCCCCTTTATGATGTGAGTGCAAGCAGAGTCCTCTACCGTAGAAGGGAAGCTACCTTGTAGATATCATATTTGGTACTTTCTAACTGTTTTTTTCAGGATATAACAGATTTTATCACATAATATGTCTCAATGCCTCATAACAATATGGCTGACGAATGAACCGAGGAGTAAGAACATGTACCATTCAGAACTACATACAGCGCACTCGGTATATGGTGCATTTTCTTTATTTCTTGATGAAAAAACAATAATTTTATACTATTAAGGGTGGAAATTTTGCATCACCCTGTATATTTTTTCTACACAACTACCAAATATACTACCTAAGTGTTGCACACATGATAAAGGGGAAAGAAAATCTATAGATTACAACAAAAAATGTAAAAAATGAAGTTAGTACCTGTTGTTATATTTGAAGCAATTTAACCCTTGCAGGATTGATGAGACCACGTGACACTCATCTTAAGTCGAAAAAGTATGTCTTCAAACATTATTTTCTTCAATTTTCTTCAAAACTGTCTTATTTGGTATAAATATGTTGTTAGGTAACATCTCAACAATATAACATATGTCATTTTTATATATATTATATTGTTGTGCATTGCATATAACTACTATATACTAAAGGCTATATCTCCGAAACTTCTGCACATATTTTAACGAAATAAAGCTCAAATTGAAGAGCATTGCCCCCTTTATGATGTGAGTGCAAGCAGAGTCCTCTACCGTAGACGGGAATTTACCTTGAATATATCATATTTGGTACTTTCTAACTGTTTTTTGCAGACTATAACAAATTATTTCCCATAATATGTCTCATTGCCTCATAACAATATGGCTGACGAATGACAACCGAGGAGTAAGAACATGTACCATTCAGAACTACATACAGCGCACTCGGTATATGGTGCATTTTCTTTATTTCTTGATGAAAAAACAATAATTTTATACTATTAAGGGTGGAAATTTTGCATCACCCTGTATATTTTTTCTACACAACTACCAAATATACTACCTAAGTGTTGCACACATGATAAAGGGGAAAGAAAATCTATAGATTACAACAAAAAATGTAAAAAATGAAGTTAGTACCTGTTGTTATATTTGAAGCAATTTAACCCTTGCAGGATTGATGAGACCACGTGACACTCATCTTAAGTCGAAAAAGTATGTCTTCAAACATTATTTTCTTCAATTTTCTTCAAAACTGTCTTATTTGGTATAAATATGTTGTTAGGTAACATCTCAACAATATAACATATGTCATTTTTATATATATTATATTGTTGGGCATTGCACCTAACTACTATATACTAAAGGCTATATCTCCGAAACTTCTGCACATATTTTAACGAAATAAAGCTCAAATTGAAGAGCATTGCCCCCTTTATGATGTGAGTGCAAGCAGAGTCCTCTACCGTAGAAGGGAAGTTACCTTGTAGATATCATATTTGGTACTTTCTAACTGTTTTTTTCAGGATATAACAGATTTTATCACATAATATGTCTCAATGCCTCATAACAATATGGCTGACGAATGAACCGAGGAGTAAGAACATGTACCATTCAGAACTACATACAGCGCACTCGGTATATGGTGCATTTTCTTTATTTCTTGATGAAAAAAAAATAATTTTATACTATTAAGGGTTGAAATTTTGCATCACCCTGTATATTTTTTCTACACAACTACCAAATATACTACCTAAGTGTTGCACACATGATAAAGGGGAAAGAAAATCTATAGATTACAACAAAAAATGTAAAAAATGAAGTTAGTACCTGTTGTTATATTTGAAGCAATTTAACCCTTGCAGGATTGATGAGACCACGTGACACTCATCTTAAGTCGAAAAAGTATGTCTTCAAACACTATTTTCTTCAATTTTCTTCAAAACTGTACTATTTGGTATAAATATGTTGTTAGGTAACATCTCAACAATATAACATATGTCATTTTTATATATATTATATTGTTGTGCATTGCACCTAACTACTATATACTAAAGGCTATATCTCCGAAACTTCTGCACATATTTTAACGAAATAAAGCTCAAATTGAAAAGCATTGCCCCCTTTATGATGTGAGTGCAAGCAGAGTCCCCTACCGTAGACGGGAATTTACCTTGAATATATCATATTTGGTACTTTCTAACTGTTTTGCAGACTATAACAAATTATTTCCCATAATATGTCTCATTGCCTCATAACAATATGGCTGACGAATGACAACCGAGGAGTAAGAACATGTACCATTCAGAACTACATACAGCGCACTCGGTATATGGTGCATTTTCTTTATTTCTTGATGAAAAAACAATAATTTTATACTATTAAGGGTTGAAATTTTGCATCACCCTGTATATTTTTTCTACACAACTACCAAATATACTACCTATGTGTTGCACACATGATAAAGGGGAAAGAAAATCTACAGATTACAACAAAAAATGTAAAAAATGAAGTTAGTACCTGTTGTTATACTTGAAGCAATTTAACCCTTGCAGGATTGATGAGACCACGTGACACTCATCTTAAGTCGAAAAAGTATGTCTTCAAACACTCTTTTCTTCAATTTTCCTCAAAACTGTCTTATTTGGTATAAATATGTTGTTAGATAACATCTCAACAATATAACATATGTCATTTTTATATATATTATATTGTTGGTCATTGCGCCTAACTACTATATACCCGAAACTTCTGCACATATTTTAACCAAATCAAGCTCAAATTGAAAAGCATTGCCCCCTTTATGATGTGAGTGCAAGCAGAGTCCTCTACCGTAGAAGGGAAGTTACCTTGAATATATCATATTTGGTGCTTTCTACTGTTTTTTTTTCAGAATATAACAAATTCTTTCCCATAATATGTCTCATTGCCTCATAACAATATGGCTGACGAATGACAACCGAGGAGTAAGAACATGTACCATTCAGAACTACATACAGCGCACTCGGTATATGGTGCATTTTCTTTATTTCTTGATGAAAAAAAAATAATTTTATACTATTAAGGGTTAAAATTTTGCATCACCCTGTATATTTTTTCTACACAACTACCAAATATACTACCTAAGTGTTGCACAGATGATGAAGGGGAAAGAAAATCTATAGATTACAACAAAAAATGTAAAAAATGAAGTTAGTACCTGTTGTTATATTTGAAGCAATTTAACCCTTGCAGGATTGATGAGACCACGTGACACTCATCTTAAGTCGAAAAAGTATGTCTTCAAAAACTATTTTCTTCAATTTTCTTCAAAACTGTACTATTTGGTATAAATATGTTGTTAGGTAACATCTCAACAATATACCATATGTCATTTTTATATATATTATATTGTTGTGCATTGCATATAACTACTATATACTAAAGGCTATATCTCCGAAACTTCTGCACATATTTTAACGAAATAAAGCTCAAATTGAAGAGCATTGCCCCCTTTATGATGTGAGTGCAAGCAGAGTCCTCTACCGTAGACGGGAATTTACCTTGAATATATCATATTTGGTACTTTCTAACTGTTTTTTGCAGACTATAACAAATTATTTCCCATAATATGTCTCATTGCCTCATAACAATATGGCTGACGAATGACAACCGAGGAGTAAGAACATGTACCATTCAGAACTACATACAGCGCACTCGGTATATGGTGCATTTTCTTTATTTCTTGATGAAAAAACAATAATTTTATACTATTAAGGGTTAAAATTTTGCATCACCCTGTATATTTTTTCTACACAACTACCAAATATACTACCTAAGTGTTGCACACATGATAAAGGGGAAAGGAAATCTATAGATTACAACAAAAAATGTAAAAAATGAAGTTAGTACCTGTTGTTATATTTGAAGCAATTTAACCCTTGCAGGATTAATGAGACCACGTGACACTCATCTTAAGTCGAAAAAGTATGTCTTCAAACATTATTTTCTTCAATTTTCTTCAAAACTGTCTTATTTGGTATAAATATGTTGTTAGGTAACATCTCAACAATATAACATATGTCATTTTTATATATATTATATTGTTGGGCATTGCACCTAACTACTATATACTAAAGGCTATATCTCCGAAACTTCTGCACATATTTTAACGAAATAAAGCTCAAATTGAAGAGCATTGCCCCCTTTATGATGTGAGTGCAAGCAGAGTCCTCTACCGTAGAAGGGAAGTTACCTTGTAGATATCATATTTGGTACTTTCTAACTGTTTTTTTCAGGATATAACAGATTTTATCACATAATATGTCTCAATGCCTCATAACAATATGGCTGACGAATGAACCGAGGAGTAAGAACATGTACCATTCAGAACTACATACAGCGCACTCGGTATATGGTGCATTTTCTTTATTTCTTGATGAAAAAACAATAATTTTATACTATTAAGGGTGGAAATTTTGCATCACCCTGTATATTTTTTCTACACAACTACCAAATATACTACCTAAGTGTTGCACACATGATAAAGGGGAAAGAAAATCTATAGATTACAACAAAAAATGTAAAAAATGAAGTTAGTACCTGTTGTTATATTTGAAGCAATTTAACCCTTGCAGGATTGATGAGACCACGTGACACTCATCTTAAGTCGAAAAAGTATGTCTTCAAACATTATTTTCTTCAATTTTCTTCAAAACTGTCTTATTTGGTATAAATATGTTGTTAGGTAACATCTCAACAATATAACATATGTCATTTTTATATATATTATATTGTTGGGCATTGCACCTAACTACTATATACTAAAGGCTATATCTCCGAAACTTCTGCACATATTTTAACGAAATAAAGCTCAAATTGAAGAGCATTGCCCCCTTTATGATGTGAGTGCAAGCAGAGTCCTCTACCGTAGAAGGGAAGTTACCTTGTAGATATCATATTTGGTACTTTCTAACTGTTTTTTTCAGGATATAACAGATTTTATCACATAATATGTCTCAATGCCTCATAACAATATGGCTGACGAATGAACCGAGGAGTAAGAACATGTACCATTCAGAACTACATACAGCGCACTCGGTATATGGTGCATTTTCTTTATTTCTTGATGAAAAAACAATAATTTTATACTATTAAGGGTTGAAATTTTGCATCACCCTGTATATTTTTTCTACACAACTACCAAATATACTACCTAAGTGTTGCACACATGATAAAGGGGAAAGAAAATCTATAGATTACAACAAAAAATGTAAAAAATGAAGTTAGTACCTGTTGTTATATTTGAAGCAATTTAACCCTTGCAGGATTGATGAGACCACGTGACACTCATCTTAAGTCGAAAAAGTATGTCTTCAAACACTATTTTCTTCAATTTTCTTCAAAACTGTACTATTTGGTATAAATATGTTGTTAGGTAACATCTCAACAATATACCATATGTCATTTTTATATATATTATATTGTTGTGCATTGCACCTAACTACTATATACTAAAGGCTATATCTCCGAAACTTCTGCACATATTTTAACGAAATAAAGCTCAAATTGAAAAGCATTGCCCCATTTATGATGTGAGTGCAAGCAGAGTCCCCTACCGTAGACGGGAATTTACCTTGAATATATCATATTTGGTACTTTCTAACTGTTTTGCAGACTATAACAAATTATTTCCCATAATATGTCTCATTGCCTCATAACAATATGGCTGACGAATGACAACCGAGGAGTAAGAACATGTACCATTCAGAACTACATACAGCGCACTCGGTATATGGTGCATTTTCTTTATTTCTTGATGAAAAAAAAATAATTTTATACTATTAAGGGTTGAAATTTTGCATCACCCTGTATATTTTTTCTACACAACTACCAAATATACTACCTATGTGTTGCACACATGATAAAGGGGAAAGAAAATCTACAGATTACAACAAAAAATGTAAAAAATGAAGTTAGTACCTGTTGTTATACTTGAAGCAATTTAACCCTTGCAGGATTGATGAGACCACGTGACACTCATCTTAAGTCGAAAAAGTATGTCTTCAAACACTATTTTCTTCAATTTTCCTCAAAACTGTCTTATTTGGTATAAATATGTTGTTAGATAACATCTCAACAATATAACATATGTCATTTTTATATATATTATATTGTTGGTCATTGCGCCTAACTACTATATACCCGAAACTTCTGCACATATTTTAACCAAATCAAGCTCAAATTGAAAAGCATTGCCCCCTTTATGATGTGAGTGCAAGCAGAGTCCTCTACCGTAGAAGGGAAGTTACCTTGAATATATCATATTTGGTACTTTCTACTGTTTTTTTTTTCAGAATATAACAAATTCTTTCCCATAATATGTCTCATTGCCTCATAACAATATGGCTGACGAATGACAACCGAGGAGTAAGAACATGTACCATTCAGAACTACATACAGCGCACTCGGTATATGGTGCATTTTCTTTATTTCTTGATGAAAAAAAAATAATTTTATACTATTAAGGGTTAAAATTTTGCATCACCCTGTATATTTTTTCTACACAACTACCAAATATACTACCTAAGTGTTGCACACATGATAAAGGGGAAAGAAAATCTATAGATTACAACAAAAAATGTAAAAAATGAAGTTAGTACCTGTTGTTATATTTGAAGCAATTTAACCCTTGCAGGATTGATGAGACCACGTGACACTCATCTTAAGTCGAAAAAGTATGTCTTCAAAAACTATTTTCTTCAATTTTCTTCAAAACTGTACTATTTGGTATAAATATGTTGTTAGGTAACATCTCAACAATATACCATATGTCATTTTTATATATATTATATTGTTGTGCATTGCATATAACTACTATATACTAAAGGCTATATCTCCGAAACTTCTGCACATATTTTAACGAAATAAAGCTCAAATTGAAGAGCATTGCCCCCTTTATGATGCGAGTGCAAGCAGAGTCCTCTACCGTAGACGGGAATTTACCTTGAATATATCATATTTGGTACTTTCTAACTGTTTTTTGCAGACTATAACAAATTATTTCCCATAATATGTCTCATTGCCTCATAACAATATGGCTGACGAATGACAACCGAGGAGTAAGAACATGTACCATTCAGAACTACATACAGCGCACTCGGTATATGGTGCATTTTCTTTATTTCTTGATGAAAAAACAATAATTTTATACTATTAAGGGTGGAAATTTTGCATCACCCTGTATATTTTTTCTACACAACTACCAAATATACTACCTAAGTGTTGCACACATGATAAAGGGGAAAGAAAATCTATAGATTACAACAAAAAATGTAAAAAATGAAGTTAGTACCTGTTGTTATATTTGAAGCAATTTAACCCTTGCAGGATTGATGAGACCACGTGACACTCATCTTAAGTCGAAAAAGTATGTCTTCAAACATTATTTTCTTCAATTTTCTTCAAAACTGTCTTATTTGGTATAAATATGTTGTTAGGTAACATCTCAACAATATAACATATGTCATTTTTATATATATTATATTGTTGGGCATTGCACCTAACTACTATATACTAAAGGCTATATCTCCGAAACTTCTGCACATATTTTAACGAAATAAAGCTCAAATTGAAGAGCATTGCCCCCTTTATGATGTGAGTGCAAGCAGAGTCCTCTACCGTAGAAGGGAAGTTACCTTGTAGATATCATATTTGGTACTTTCTAACTGTTTTTTTCAGGATATAACAGATTTTATCACATAATATGTCTCAATGCCTCATAACAATATGGCTGACGAATGAACCGAGGAGTAAGAACATGTACCATTCAGAACTACATACAGCGCACTCGGTATATGGTGCATTTTCTTTATTTCTTGATGAAAAAACAATAATTTTATACTATTAAGGGTTGAAATTTTGCATCACCCTGTATATTTTTTCTACACAACTACCAAATATACTACCTAAGTGTTGCACACATGATAAAGGGGAAAGAAAATCTATAGATTACAACAAAAAATGTAAAAAATGAAGTTAGTACCTGTTGTTATATTTGAAGCAATTTAACCCTTGCAGGATTGATGAGACCACGTGACACTCATCTTAAGTCGAAAAAGTATGTCTTCAAACACTATTTTCTTCAATTTTCTTCAAAACTGTACTATTTGGTATAAATATGTTGTTAGGTAACATCTCAACAATATACCATATGTCATTTTTATATATATTATATTGTTGTGCATTGCACCTAACTACTATATACTAAAGGCTATATCTCCGAAACTTCTGCACATATTTTAACGAAATAAAGCTCAAATTGAAAAGCATTGCCCCATTTATGATGTGAGTGCAAGCAGAGTCCCCTACCGTAGACGGGAATTTACCTTGAATATATCATATTTGGTACTTTCTAACTGTTTTGCAGACTATAACAAATTATTTCCCATAATATGTCTCATTGCCTCATAACAATATGGCTGACGAATGACAACCGAGGAGTAAGAACATGTACCATTCAGAACTACATACAGCGCACTCGGTATATGGTGCATTTTCTTTATTTCTTGATGAAAAAAAAATAATTTTATACTATTAAGGGTTGAAATTTTGCATCACCCTGTATATTTTTTCTACACAACTACCAAATATACTACCTATGTGTTGCACACATGATAAAGGGGAAAGAAAATCTACAGATTACAACAAAAAATGTAAAAAATGAAGTTAGTACCTGTTGTTATACTTGAAGCAATTTAACCCTTACAGGATTGATGAGACCACGTGACACTCATCTTAAGTCGAAAAAGTATGTCTTCAAACACTATTTTCTTCAATTTTCCTCAAAACTGTCTTATTTGGTATAAATATGTTGTTAGATAACATCTCAACAATATAACATATGTCATTTTTATATATATTATATTGTTGGTCATTGCGCCTAACTACTATATACCCGAAACTTCTGCACATATTTTAACCAAATCAAGCTCAAATTGAAAAGCATTGCCCCCTTTATGATGTGAGTGCAAGCAGAGTCCTCTACCGTAGAAGGGAAGTTACCTTGAATATATCATATTTGGTACTTTCTACTGTTTTTTTTTTCAGAATATAACAAATTCTTTCCCATAATATGTCTCATTGCCTCATAACAATATGGCTGACGAATGACAACCGAGGAGTAAGAACATGTACCATTCAGAACTACATACAGCGCACTCGGTATATGGTGCATTTTCTTTATTTCTTGATGAAAAAAAAATAATTTTATACTATTAAGGGTTAAAATTTTGCATCACCCTGTATATTTTTTCTACACAACTACCAAATATACTACCTAAGTGTTGCACACATGATAAAGGGGAAAGAAAATCTATAGATTACAACAAAAAATGTAAAAAATGAAGTTAGTACCTGTTGTTATATTTGAAGCAATTTAACCCTTGCAGGATTGATGAGACCACGTGACA
>NW_027657165.1:0-38804 GCF_964235325.1 Thermobia domestica | reverse complement strand
ACTTAAAATTTGGGCAAGAGTCAATTCAGACGCTGCTCTGTACTCTCAGATACTAAATTAAAATAATAATTAAAAAAAAAAAAAAAAAAACTTTTTCGAATCGGTATTAGTAAATAACCAAATTGATTATGTACATGTAAGTTTGTATTTGTGATCGGTAATTTAGATTAAAATATGTTTCCTTAAATAAATCAAAACCTTGGATCAACATGTCTAATGCAAAATCCAGCTATCAGTATTTGTAAATGGGTAATTGTTTTTGAAGTAATTGATAAGATGAACATTTAAGATATTGAGAAACTACTTCAAGTTCTGTTTCAAAGAATGGACAAGTAATGTGTATATGGATTGGGAAATCGATTATAATTTTAATTATGACTATATCGAACGTTTAATGTTAACTTTGGAAACAGTTTCTAAGGAATCTAATGTTAATTAGTTAATATTATGTAATATGAATAATTTAATGTAATGAAAAGTATTTTACGATTATGGGTGTATGATGAAAGATAATAATAATAATACTTAATATGTTTGAATGTAAAAATATCATTTAGTAAAGGTTGTTAAAAAAGTTAGAAGAAACAGGATGAAAAGTCAAATAAACATTCATATGTCGTTCTATATGTACTTGTCTGTATAATCTGATTGATAATTTATATGATTTTATGCACAGCTTGATCATCTAATTACCAGTTATCCATAAGTATGTCGAGAACAGTATAATCCTGTACTTCACTGTGGGAGTTTCTCATCAGTACACCGAACCTCCAATTTGTATGCGATGGAATATGCACCTGTGTGAGTAGGAGTACATCGAAATGGCGACCGTGACGAAGGATTTTTGAGGTGCAGGTGAAGAATACGACGGCAGTGAAGACAAGAAAAGATGAAATACTATAGTTGGATGCAGCAGCAGATGTTTGATCCGAGATGTAGCAATGAAAATGTTGTTAACACAGAATAGCATTAAGCAAAGTAAAAAAGAACCAAAAGAAAAATGTAAAAGAAGACATAAAGGTCACAGCGAAAGTGAACCAAAGAAGAAAGAAAATAAAAAAAACAAAAGAAAGAAAAAGAACAATAGATATAAAAAAGAAGAAAGTAAATAATGAAGAGATAACGTTAACCAGAAAGAAAGAAAGAGTCGGCATTGACGAAGAAAGAGTGGAGGATGACGAGAATGAAATTGTAGCATCAAGGAAAATTGTGAAAAATACGTCAGATCGTTATTCACAAGTTCAAGAAGATATTAAAATGACTGTGAAACCGAAAATTGATTATGACTTTGCAAATTTATCTCATTACCTAAACTCTAGAATGACTGAATTCAAGAAAGAGATGATTGACTTCAAGGAATATTTGAGAAATCGTGTAGAGAGTAAATTTTATCACTGGGAAGTCAAAATGCGAGAGAGATGAGAAGCTAACAAAAGACGTAATTAAGGCAGAAGAAGAAGAAAAACCTCAGTACAGTACACCAAACCTCCAATCTGTTTGCGATGGAATATGCACCTGTGTGAGTAGGAGTACATCGATATGTATCTTGATATTGGTCCAAGTTCTGCTAGTTGTCTTCGTAATATGTATCATATCTTTGGGGTACAATAGTGTTGTAGTTAAGAGTTTTAGCCCAACTTGACCCAAACTTGGCGTCTGGAGTTTTCTTCTATGAGACAGTGAGAGTGGAAGGGTGATGGTAACCATTTGTGCTGACGGAAGTTGCCAGTGTACAATATTCTGCGTTTTCGTTTGCAAGTTAAACTTGCTATCGTTTTCTTTTTCCGTCAGCTTTTCTTACAGTTCACTATTATTTGAAAAGAACATTAAGATTTCCTATTACTTTGCTATAAATCAAGAGAAATTCTCATGTAGATCAACCTCTAAGACTTATATAAACTAAAGAGAGTATAGATTGTAATATTGTATACTGGCAACCTTCCTACTGGCTAAAGTAAATAATTTCGGCATTTTTCACGTTCTATGATAAATAAGAAACAAATAATACAGCGATTTTACAGCATTGTAATATATATTGTAATTACCACATAATATCTAATGTCATGTGAAAAGGGAACGAAATGCAGATACCAAATTGATAGTCTGTTGTTTGCACGATGCATTGACCAACGTAAGTGACGTCATGAAAATGTATCCTTTTTGTAGAAATATCTATGTAGAGAAAGACCAAAACGAAGAAAGGAAAGGGTGGAAGATATCTGATTTTACTTATATTTTAGGGCATGTATCTGACATGGCTTTCTTATTCTCTGAGAGTCACAGCAGGACACTGACTCAGAAAAAGGAAAATCTAAAACCAGTCTATGAAAGACATTTTCGCAAATTAGTGAAATACATGTTTCTCCTTGGTTCTTCATAACCTTTTAGATTTCCCAACTCCATGCATAAGTATGTAAGTCTTCTATAAAGTAAAAGACAAATACTGACCAAAGCATATACTATTTAATAAGTAATATCGTTACAGTTTCGGCAAAGTATCTTTGCCTTCATCAAACACATTATAAAATACACTTTCTAAGACTACAACTTACATATATCAGAAAATAAGAGGAGGTCATATTTAGGAACCAATAAGTTTTCAACTAGTCCTTTCATTTTTAACAATTTTTAATTGGTTACATATTTGCAACTTTTAATGATACAACTTTCAGTTTTCAACTAGCAGTTTTACCTCAGGGCATAAAGCACGGCTGTCGAACTGGGAGGTGATTGTATATCGTAGATTCAAGAAACTACAAAGCAGATATTTACAATTATTATGTTATATATATTTTTAAATCATTGTTGTTATAATTGCTATTTATCAGTTATATATTATTGATTGGTTGTTTCTTAATAAATCCCGTCTGCGCTGAAAGGGGAAGTTAAACTCCAACCCGATGAATCAATATGTTCACGTTTGAAACAGTTTCCGTAATTGTTTATTATTATTATTATTATTATTATTTACGTATAAATATTCAGAAGCTTTCAGAAGTAATATGAAAAGCATATTGCGGTCAGAAATACGGTCAAGCTCTATGTATTACAGGGATGCAAAACTGAGGCAGAAGAAAAAATTGGAAATTAGAATGGCTTGCCTCGTGCAGACATAATACCTCTCGTTATTAAGGCGAGGTTTAACAATTCACTTACATCAAATTCTCCTAGGAGTAATTTAAAATAGCGACCAGTGGCATATACTGGTTTGATGGCTTGGGCTAGCACTAACCTTTATAACGCTTGTACATTTATTATTATTATTATTATTAATAGCTCACCCTCTTTGGAGTAATTAGTAATTGTTAGGTGGCCTAGTTCTCCTCTAGTTACATCTATGCCCTCCCTAGTGATCTAGTCGCTAGCGCACGCGCCTTTGATGGACACGGTTCCGTGTCTAAATCTCGCTGGGAGAATTTTGAACATATCATTATACAGTATTTACAAGTCTAGATCTAAAATTTGATCCGGTTGGTACTACTTTTGAAAGTATTTTATTTTTTTACTTATAAATATTTTTTTTTAAAAAAAACTTTTCTGTCCTTTTGGAAGGTGCTAAGAAAAAAGCATCTAAGCCTGACAATATGTTAAAGAAAATGCGACATTATATAATAATAATAATTACTATTATTATTGTTTTATTGGAGTTTAGTTTCGACGTTATTCTACAGTCTTCAAAATAAGAAAAGCCTTACAACACACTTCCCTCTTATCAAGTAGATAAATATGATTTTCTCTTCATTAGCAAGATTTATATTATCTTACTAGCATATATTACCCACTTTGCTGGATTGAAATAAATAATTTAAATCCACATATTTATATCTCATGTATTTGAGGAAGAAAAAGATATCAAGGCGGAGGTACTGCACAAATGCCGATGAATTTGCTTTAAAAACCGGGTGTTTAACTAATGTAAAAGGAAAATAATAGTCTGACTCTAAATTCCAGTTGATTAGTACTAAAGTGTTTTCATTAACGTAGTGTGTGTATGCGAAAATTCTAAGCATTACTACGAGAACCGGTAAGTGTTGAGAACAAAGACATATAGGTCTCATGGCGCCATAACTACAAGCAATGTTGGAAAATAACGAAAAATATTTGCACTTGTACTTCGGGGCAAGTTGATACAGAAAGGCATGGGGTAAAATGGTACATGTATCATCTTGCCCCATTATTATTTATATGAAGGGTACAGGGAAGAAGTACGTTGTCACACTTTGTAAATTAGTCAGAAGAGCGTATCTATAATTCGGATACCTATGCTTTACTCCTTGAGGGCATGTCACGATTCATTTAATGGCTAGTAAATATGATAAAGAATGAACTTGCGTCAAAGAATAGGAAGGGGGAAACTCATTTTGGGGAAAAGTTCAAGAAGTCATCAGCACCCAAACGTGAATGTTTAGAAAAAATGTGTCGATCCGCTGTCCATTTAGTATATTGAGTGTTGCGACTGCAAACAGTAGTTTCACGTGAACTCTACATATTATGAAGGTGTTGGTCCGTTTATCTGTAGTGATGAGGGATATCTGTAAGTAGTGAATGATTGGAATTCGCCACACGTCAAGTTTCACTTCCCATTTAATTTATATTCTATATTACTTCAGAATTAGTTAATTCGATTTTCATTAAAATTATTATTTGCAAACGAAGAATATGAAATAATAGTTTGTTTTAAAGTTATAAGATTAGAAGAATAATCTGAATATAGACTATGAGTAGACTAATCTTTTTCAGGTTTCTATTTTCAAATTACAAATGACGTATTGACTTAGTTTTTTCTATCTGCATCGATGAATCTCTCAGTGTAACATTTGTGTTTACATGTGTATATAGATTTAACCCTTAACTAGTCGCGTGAAAAAAGTTACTTAATTAGTCGCGTGCGGAATTTTATTCTGCATAATAACTACATAGTAAAACTCGTGTAATATTTGTTTTTTTTTAAATTTTTTATTTAATTTTAGGTTAAAATATTTGTTTTAATAGGCGTCTTAATGTATTTTATGCTATTGAAGACCTAAACTAATATAAAAATACCTTAGACATAAATACCTAAACAATGAAGAAACTATTCTGCTTTTTCTCAAATAACGAGAATAACAACATGTATACTTAGACCTGATAAGAAATATAATTTTTATGTATTTTGAAACGTTCATATAAGTTATGCTTTTGCCTCTCGGTTTACATATCCATACTACTTACATATCCTCGTCTTCAAGTTCCTCCACTCTATCTTGATGAACACATTCTTTGCAATATGTGTCAGTTTCTTTATGCACACTGCACCAAAGTTTTTGGCACTTCACACAACAATATTTGGTCTTTCTGTTTTCTTTCCTCGTGCACAAAGCACAACGCCCTGAAATTGGAACTGGATCAGACACAGTAGATGGATCTTCTGGTATTCCTGCATACTTTCGGATATTTGATTTTAATTCTCTGGGGAGATATTGCAGACTTACTCTTGCTTTCATGTTGTCCAAGCAAAGATCTTTAGCTAAGACTTCCAGAAAATCTTTCCTGTTAATGTTACTCTGTGTGTTGGACTGAAAAATTATGAAGCTGTTTATATCGGCGATATTCATCAAAGCAAAGAAGACAGCTAGTGGCCATCTATGAGTTCTTCTAGATACAGAATATGTAGCTTTCATTAGGTCTAGCGTATCTACACCTCCTTTTGTTACATTGTAAAAAGTTAACATTTCTGGCTTTTTGGCTTCTCCGGAAGATTCATCAATATCATCAGAAAAGTGCATGGAAGAGATAAGAGTAACCACTCGGTTTTTCTTCGGTACATACGAAAGGAGAGTCATATTTTCACCGTAATCAAACAAACTACCGCATTCCTCACGTCGCTTGCCTTCAGTAAATATTGCAGGGATTTCTCTTTTATTCTTCCGCAGAGTGGCAAATAGAGACAGTCCACGTTTTTTTAGTTCTTCAGCCATTGGTATGGAACTAAACCAGTTGTCAATAGTGACATTTCTTCCTGTTCCGGTTATAGGGTCTACTAGCCTAAGTACTATCAGATGGGGTCTATTGTCCGTCTGAAATTGTCCATCGGGTTGCTGACCAACATATAGCTCCATGTTGAGAGCATAAAATACTCTTGCATCGCACAAAGCAAATATTTGATTCCATACTTAGCTGGTTTTGACTTCGTATAAACACGGAAACTGCATCGTCCTCGAAAAGGCTCAAGCATTTCGTCAAGTGTGGTATATTCGCCAACAGAATAGCAATTTTTGCAGTGCAAGTTGAATTCTTTAAAAATATCTCGAAGAGGCGCAAACTTATCAAACTTTCTTCTCTCGTATCTGTCAACATTGTTATCAAAACAAAGAGCTTGTAGGAGAAATCTCAGTCTTCTAAGAGACATTGTTGCTGGGAAGAATTCAATTCCATTCCCATCCTTTGCATAGAGATCGTCGAGATTAGCATGAGATGACTTCAGTCCTCCTGCAAGATATAGAAGTCCCAGCAAGGCCTTTACTTCTGTTATATTAGTATTTTGAGCATCTCTTTCTCTGCTATAAGCGTCCCTGTGTGTTTCAATCCACTGGTTTGTAAATTCAACGATTCTCTCCAGCATAGACGTACTAAAGAACAAACTCCAACATTCACTCGGCGTTTTCGCTTTTTTAGCATGTCCTTTGACTCCTGGTAAATGGGTCAAAATATTCTGACTTCTTCTTCGTATATTTTGCATTGGAACATGTGCGTACCATTTAGTGACATTGTCCTTTCCTAGAAGATATGGTCCCCGTGCAGTAGTATTTGAGAGTGGTTCCACATGATCTGCTTGTGGCAACACTTCACCTTCATCTGCTGATTCTTCACTGGCAGAGATATGTCGCTTTCTTCAATGATATCTTCTTCATCGCCATCTTCCATATCCGGAACATCTAAATTATCGTCTTCAGCCAGAGCTTCCAGCAACATATTTCTAATTCTGTCCACATCACGTTCATAATGATTCATTTTGAAAGAAAAGACTGACTCTTCTCTATGTATTTATTTTCAGAGCGCACAATGCACATATGAATGGCTTATAAGTTTAGTTGCTTACAAATGAACTGCGCCTGAAAATATATTTTTGTAAAATAAATTTTAAAAATTAGTGGTGGTGGCTCTTGCTTGTGATATGTTTTGTAGTATCCGAATCGCTTAATTGTTGTCGGCTAAAAACAATAAACTGAAAGAAAGCGTAAAATTTGTAGGAGAAAAGAAGGGTAACTTATTTAGTCGCGCGCGGAACTTTGCTCCGCAAAATGCATCACTCCAAAATAAATAACAATATTCACTAGTGGCTTGGGCAACAATTCAAATATGTATTGTTGTTTAATCATGAAACTTTAAAAGACAGCTAGACAAAAGTTCAAAAGCATACGATCGAAAGTAAGCAAAACAAAAAGAAAAATGTAAAAGTGTGGAACAAAATTCCGCATGCGACTAATTAAGGGTTAAAATGTTTGATATAGGTTTATTTGTACATTTAGATTACAAAAATTATATGTAAGGAAAGCATTAATATTGTATAAACTTGTCCCAGTATGTGGGGCAAGATGATATTTTTAATTAGTCATTAAAAACAAATTTTCGGCAACCACTAGGGGAACATCAATATCACTTCGTTCGTTTTTACTAGAAATACCAATCTTTCTGTCGGTATAAAAAGTTGCGACTTGCAATGAGTAGTACTTTCACCATGTGATAACAAAAATAACTATATCATCTTGCTCCATCTTAACCTGTATATATATATATATATATCCTTCCCGTAAGTGGCGGGGCTGATTTTGGATTTAAACCGGATCGGAAATATTGATAATCTGAATGATCCCGAAACTATGGATTAGATACTCATATTGGTCATTTTCGATCATTATTATATATAGCTCCCCTTCCTCTGTGCTGCAGGACACGGCATCAGAATTGCCACTGTTAATCTCAGCTACTAGTAAAACTTTGGATTCGACACTAATATTAGTAATTTGCGATCATTTTAAAATGTTTATCCCCTCCCCTACGTCGTACCCTCCCTCTCCGCAACTATCAGGGTTGAAATTGGATTGAAACAGCATCAGAAGTGTTACTGTTTCTCTCATCGACACCACCGAAAACTATGTCGGTCACTAATCAACACTAATATCGGTCACTTTTGATTTCTTTTCTATACCTATTACACAGCTATTGAAGCAACTACAAATGCTGAATATCGTCCTATTTCTACATTAACCTCAGAAGGACCTATTGAATTTGTTATCCCTGGAGAAACAGGGGAATTTATTCATCCTGCATATCTATATCTTTATGTACGTTCTAAAATTTCAAAAGCTGGTGGTACAAATTTAACTGGAGATGACACTGTTGCACCGGTAAATAATTTTCTACATTCATTATTTAGTCGAATTGACATTTCGTTAAATGATATATTAATTAGTTCTTCATCAGGATCTTATCCTTATCGTGCATACATTGAAACATTATTAAATTATTCTTATGGTGCTTTTCAAACACATTTAGCATGTGTCATGTGGCATAAAGGTACTGCAAAACATTTTAATAAACTAGATAATACAAATGCTGGTTTTGAAAAACGTGCTAATAAGATGAAAAATAGTAAATCTTTTGAAATTTACGGACGTCTTCATACTGATATTGTGAGTTTCGATCGTATGCTTTCCAATTAAGTAAATTTACGTGTAAAATTACTTCGGTCTCCTGAAAAGACAAGTTATAAAGTTGAACTTGAGGAACTTATTCTTTATGTACGACGCAATGATGTAGCTGCAGATTTATCTATGCAATTAAATACGCGAATGGTTTCCGAAACGGCCAAGTTACCTCTCACAAGAATAGAGGCAAGATCTTATACTATTCCTGCACAAGTAAAATCTTACAACCTTGATAATCTCTTCCTGGGTAATATTCCTGAAAGCCTGGTTATTGGTTTCATCTCCAACACAGCCTTCAATGGGAAATTACATCTTAATCCCTATGAGTTTCGAAACTTTAACGTTAACAAACTGCAATTACACGTGGGCTGAAAACCATTTCCTCCCAACCCCCTCACCCCTGATTTTAATAATGATTTATACCTTCTAAGTTACTATACTCTGAATTCAGGTACTGGTATATATTATCAAAATTATTCACATACTGTTACTCTTGATAATTATCCTAATGTTTATGCTCTGTATGCTTTCATTCTGTTTCCAACGGGAACTCTAGATGACAACACATGGGATGTAGTACGTGATTCCCCTGTAAATTTAAAAGTATCATTTTTAGAAACTTTAACTGAACCTTTTACATGTATTGTGTATGCACAATTTGATTCTTTAGCACAAGTAGACAAATATAGAAATATTTTTACTGATAACACCTAATTTATTCAGTTCAGTGTAATAAGAGTTGTGCACTTCTCTGCTTTCCACGATAATGATGATGAATTTATTGTAAAGGAGATAGCAGTTGTAAATCCTGACTTTCCCTTTTTTCAAACCTGGATTTTTAAACCGCCATATCCTTTAAATAAGTTATCTGAGCCGATCATAACTACAAACAAGTATCTAAGTGAATATGTATGGCATTACCTGGCAGGAAGGCGATGTAGAGTATTCCCATCTTAAGGAGATACTTCAAACATATTGTTCAAACACTACAAGTATTTGCACTTACGGAATAACTAAAAAGTCTTTTCTTCAAGAAATTCTTCAAACAAATGTTACAAATTTAGAAGAGATAGACTGTCCAAAGTATACTGCATTAAGTTTTCACGTTTACAAGTGTGCGCATAATAAACATCGTTTCAGACAATATAGGTGCGGTGTTCATCAAGCATTACTGTATACTGAATATGTAAAAGTGCATGATTATGTTTTACATGTGAATAACAGTGATAATTACGTACCTACTACAATTAAAAAATAATCATCATGTATAGTGACGAATTGTTAAACGTGTTACTGGCTGATTAAGTGACTGGTGCAACTGTTACTCGGATTTACCCTATTGATAGCCTTCCTGTAATGATAGAACCACCTGCTGCACTTGATTAATCTTGATACACCTGATTCAAGTAGATCGCATTTGGTTGCAGTGTACTTCGATGAGAAAGAACAAGGATATTACTTTGATAGTCTTCCTATGGACATTCCAAGGAAATAAAAACTTTTGATCAAAAAATACTAAAATATATTTTTCAAATAATCCACAATATCAGGACGATGATTCTGTGTTGTGTTGATATTTTGTTTTATTCTTTTTGCATCATATTATTCGCACTCAATTATGTCAACAGTGTTTAAAAAGTTTAACTAGAAAAAATTCAAAAAGAATTATATCTTTTATAAATATGTAAAAATTTTAAAAAGAAAACATTTTTTATTTTTATTATATATATTTACAATTTTTATTTGTTATTATATATTCAATTTTAATTTCAATTTTTTAATTACATTTTTTTAAATTACAATAATCTTTTTTTAAAAATACATTCTTGCATTTTATTTACAATTCCTAAGAAACATTACAATCTTGATAATGCATTAGTTAATGCTGTTGATCTTTCATATTTCCACCAATAATTCAACTGTTGTGCTTTACGATATGGACATCCTCATCTCTTTACAATATTTTTGTGAAAAGAACAATATTCATTAAATATGTTTACACAAAATTCATTTAATGCTGGACATTCTTTCGTTTCTAAATCAATAACATTATCTAATGCAAATATTCTCTTAATCCAAAGAGATTTTTCTAAACCTTTACAATAAAAGGTTGAATTCACAGCACATAATTGATATACAAGGTTACGTATGAATGATACAGTATATCCTGTTTTACTATCCCAGTTCAAACCGTGTAATTTTAATGTTAACCAATCAATTTGTTTTTGACAACCTAATGACAATAAATTATATTCTATTGGTAATTTTACGAAGCAATGGAAATTTACCGTATCATCACATGCGCTTAGACAAAACTCACGAATAATAAATTCGTTATCAGACATTTTAAAGCTTGAATATCAATAATATATTGATTTACGTGTGGTGAAATTTCATTTGTGTGCTGAATGTTCACTAAGAGTTTTATCAAGAAATAAGTAATTCGCTGCAAATGTTCCAGTATTATGAAGATGAGTACAATCATAAGTATTTAATTTACATTCCACGCATTGAATTGGATTATTATTACATAAGTATACTTTTATTGTTTTTAATACACAATTCACATTAATATTCACATTATTCAGCAGTACATAACAAACATGAAACACTACCACTATTCGAATACATTTTTTCAATCCGAAATGTCAGATTTCCGTCTATCTTTTCTTAATAAAACGTCCACTAATTTCGGCTGATAGTCTGTATCATTTAATAATTTCACATATGTTTCATAGAATTTTTCTCTTGTTAGTACTCCAATAATGTGTGTGTTTGCATACAGGTAAAACACATCTTCAACACTAGGGCTTGCTATAAAATTCCAAGCTCGGGTTTCCAATGACTTTGGGGTTATATTCATACAATCATGGGCATAATCATGATAGGACCCTTCTCAACATCCTTTGCATAGTAATGTATCGTTGAAATCCCATTTTTCAGTAGCTTTCTTTATACATTCTCGGTCCACTTTTTCACTATTACAACAGTCTAAACTCCAGAATCTCCATGTCCTTGATAATACATGCAGAGATGCTGGTGGTTTTTCTGAAACTGTTAGCACTGGTGATTCTATTGCGTCAATATCAAATCCTTCATCTGATGATGATTCATATATTTCTGATTCAGCATCAGATGATGATGCTTCAATATTACTATTGCAATGATCCTTTTTCTCATATAACTGCATGACTTATCTTTATATATTTTATATCCTGTATATAAAGTATTTTCATACCCACAAGGTAATCACCTGTTCACTCTACGGAGCCCCAAACTTCTTTTCTATTGCATCAGCGGAATTCTCTGATGTCTACTCACCGCCGCGCTAAAGTTCTTTCCTATTCTCCGACAGTATTTTGTGATGTCACTTAGCAGTAAGCACTTAGCACCCTACGCTACCAACTTTCACTTCCGTTCATCCATCCAGGTTCCACAAGCCCGCGAAAAGTTCAGTTAGTTTCCTGACTTCAACCATGAAGGAAATGTCTGAAAACTGCTCCGCATCCTGCTACAACTTCTTAATATGTTCACACTCAGAGTGTTCTGAATTTGCGAAGCAAGTGATCGAATAAATAAAAAATATGTCCCGTATGAATAAAGGTTATTCCCTACCACAATTTTTATTGGATAATAGCATAGCTGTTTCACATTATTTAGATGACGTTCGTATCGCAGTAAAAAACAAATAAATAATATGATTACAATCAAAGATTGTTTAGCGAGTAAATTATGAAAAATAAATAAATAATTAACAATGGATATTATTATAAATAATATGTAATTAAATAAAAATCGCTCCGATAAATAATAATTTGGGTTCGAGATTAATTTTATTTTTAGTATGATCACAGCATAGCTGTTCTAATGAGCTTCATGTAGAAGCAATCGATTAAAAATTATTACATAAGCTTAGCTTCCTACGAAAGAGATCGAAAAAAAATATTACGTCACAATCAAATTTAACGAGTTTCCAAAGGAAACGATCCAATAAAATGATTACATAAGCTGAGCTTCCTACGGAAGCAATCGAATAATAATTATTACGTCACAATCAAATTTAACAACGAGTTTCCAAAGGAAACGATCCAAAAGAAATTATTACGTAAGCTGAGCTTCCTACGGGAGCGATAATTAAAATTATTATATCACAATCAAATTTAACAATGACTATGCTATAAATACGATCCATTAAAAATTGCGAGAGAATTAAAATCATTTGATACAGGACATTCACATTTTAAAAATCAAGACCTACTTTCCAATGGTACCTAACTACCTAACGGTACAACACTTTCTCTACCACGTTAACATGTTCAAACCATTAGAACTAACAAGTTCTGCAAGAGGCGCCATCTTTCACCACTTCCCTACAACATACTACTTAAGAGGCGATGAAAAGAATTTTTGCGGAGGCAGGTTAAGAATGTTTTGCGGAAGGATCTGATTTTGAAGTTCCGCCACTAGATTGAAAACAAATATTGATTAAGGCACACACTTTTATAATTTGTTGTGTATTAAACAAGTTCAGTTAAAATTAATAAAGAATTAATTAAGATCAACTATATCTTAAAAACGATAAATGGACTAGCTTTGATGGCCATTTAAAATGACACTCAATGAATTGGATACGGATGCAGTAATAAAAGATTTTGCCAAATTGAAAGGCAGAAAAATGTCTTTTTATAACATGAACTTTTCAGTAAGAAACAAAGAATACGAAATATGAAGCTAATTACCATAATAGTGTCACTAGAAATTACTGTTTAAATATCTTTAATGAAGCATAAGAACATACCACTTTGTCGAAATCAAACCTGTGTTAATGTTAGCCTTGAAGCTCATGAGTTTTATTCTGTTTCGACTTTTATGTTTCAATTATAATTGTCAAAATACGTCTTACAGTCCGTCTCAAACCTCCTGACGTTTAAGGCGTGTCCTCCTTTTCACAATATCCAATGCAACTTGATCTGCATTGTCTAATAGCTTTGTACCTGGATTAGGAGAAAGCAATTTCAAAGATACGTCTTTATGATATATGTCACTATAGCGTTAACAAACTTGAAAAAACGAATTTGTCTTTCAATATCTTAATTTCTCGCGTTAATGTTTCACGGTATACCTGTACATGAAAGGAAGCGAAATCCGACTACGTCGTATTTGCACAATATTGGCTTTTGGCAGACGTCAAAAGGTTTGAGCCGGACTTTAGGTATATACGTATATTAGTTGTGTCTTTGCTTATTTAATTAAAAAATGCTATGAATTATTAAAATTGGAACTTTGTTCAGTATTCCCTTGTTCTTACATACACTGTAAAAAATCGTTGTGTTATTTCAACGACATGCCTATGTGTTAACACGATTATGTTAAAATATAACACAAACAAGTGGTTAGAACAACTCACTCTCCATTTGGAGTTGTGTGTCAAATGCCGGTAGTTGAAATGACACACAGCCTGTGTTAAATTAACACAAGTGTAGAATCTTCGGTGTTGTTTTCTTCGTGATTGCCAAATATGTTGGGCATCTAATTATAAAGGGTTATGAATTGAAGCTACAAACAAACACAGTAGAAAGAAATGCTTATACAAATCCAGGTATACGCAAAATTTCAAAATGCAAACCGCGCGATGTTTTCAACTGTTTTACATAATACTTCTGAAGAAACCCTAACAGCACAAGATGTGCTAGGCATGTGCCATTTAGGAGTTCTAAATTCATCTCCCACATTTGATGCATTTATTGCTTCTTTTTCCAAGCGATTGTGTACTAGAATAGGGTGACCAACCGTCCCGTAAAAACGGGACTGTCCCGTTTTTTCACTATCATTCCCGGTGTCCTGAAAACCTCTCGGGACGCCAAAATGTCCCGTATTTACGTACATTGGGTACAAAAACCTTTCGAATCGCTAAAATTTCCTAATTTATATTATTATTTTCTAATCTATGTGATTATATTGGAATATGTCTAATCACTGAGCAACGTCATTAGGACGTTTGCAATATTGGATGTAGTGGCTGCCCTGTTTTCCCTCCTAGGCCTCCCCACTCCGCAGACGACAGTGCAAAGGGCTGAAAGTCTTATGAAGAACAAATGTAACCTGTTTTCACTCTGTTTCGGGCGGTGGATGATTGAGGCGGTCATCGGTACAGTACAGTATTTCCGTGATTTGACTAAGATGTAACATACTTCCATGGGTGACCAGAAGTATAGAACTATAAAAGTGAAAGTGAAAAGGAAACTAGTTGTAAATGAAATTATGTTTAAAAGTAAGAAAATGCAAATAAAACGAGTTGGAATCCGATGCTGAGAGTAATTATAAATCCTGGCAGTGATAGATTTGAGCGCTCATATATTTTTAGTATGTTCTCAAATATTTCATTTTTTGTTAGCTGCTGATAATTACTTATGATCTAATTAATCCCACAACAGTGACGACGCCAGAGGGGGGCAAGGGGGCGAGCCCCCCTAGTAGCTACTTCTGCCCCCCCGACTGACACCTAGATGCCCGCCCCCAGACTCCTACAATCTTTAAACATTCTACATGTAGTATTTTATATCAGTATCATAACCAATCTCATCGTCAAATTGTAGTCTACTTTCCATGCATTTACTATGTGGCAGATTAGTCCTCAAGCTTTCTTGTTTGAGCGTCTGGGTATGCACGCATACTTCTGTTTTCTAATTTAGCGCTTTTGAGGTAAATTTTAGTTATACTTCTTTCTTATGATTTTTAATTATTGTGCCTAGCGAACAATACTAGATTTGGTCTATTTGTTTTCTTCTCATTGGATCAACTTCGAAGGGAACAAAAGGAAGGTAAAAACAGTCACGTAACTTGTTTTTATTTATCCAGGTTTGAAGTTTTCAGTTTCGTATTTGTTTTATTTAAAGGTTCTATATTTCTTTTTTTCTGAAACAGTATTCTCGGCTTTCAATATTCAGAGGATGTGCTTATAACAGCTTAGTTTGCAACTACCAGGGCTTAATTTTTTGAAGGGGATAAAGAGTTGTGTTTTCCCTTCCTGCAAAAGATAATAATAAATTTATGGAATTAAATTGATTCCCAATAAAACGTATTGTCAGAGTGCTGATCTTTAGTTAGTAATTGGTTTATACTAGTGCTCCCTTACTTACTTTGTTTCAAAGTACTGATGGACAGGTGTATTCTTCTGAAGGAACAGAATTCCATTCTTCTCATTTTCCGCGGCGTTGAACTTCGAATGTTTCTTTCAGTTTTGTAAGTAATGCAGAGATTCTGGATTAAATATCTGACCGTAGCGGAGGTATTCTACGAGTACGACTCCATACTTATCCCAGAAGAATGTTGCAAACAGTTTCTCAACCTACTTCTGTGTCTTGAACTTCTTGGGGCGAGGGAGAAATGAGTGCTACTACTCCATTGACTGTTGTTTCATTTCAGGATCATAGTGGTAGAACCATATTTCGTCCATGGTTACTATTCGTGAGCGAAATTGATCAGCATTACGGTCAAATTGGAAGAAGACTTCTCTTAATGCCATCACTCTTTTATTCTCCTGACAGATTTTTTGGGAACCCATTATGCCGAGAACTTGCGCATACCCAAGCCATTCTGAACTATGCTACCGACGCGTTCCAAAGAGATGCCCACAATCTTTGACACAAGTTTTGCTGAGAAAGTAAAAACGAAGTGAGAGGTTTTTCTGAGAAAGCGAGGTGCAGCCAGACCTCAGACTATAATAAGTATATCGTGAGTTTACTATACACTTTAAAAAACATATAAATAATAGCTTAAATTATTTTTGTCACTCAAAAACTGGGGTGGCCTAGGCCCTCCGGCCCCGGGCTATATCCACCACTGGCTGAAATGCTGCAATTTTCAAGAATAATGTCACAAATTGCATCCATGATTTCGGGAAGAGTCATTGCTTTTAATCATTATGGATGTAAAGCATAATTTGTTGAGAAATCGCCACGTTTATACTAAGCCACTTACTTCTTCACCACTGTATATAACGGAGGAGAGTCCCGTCGTGTTTCACTGATTTCCTAATTAATTTACTTCAGTGATTTCCCTTGGTGGAACAAACATGTTATAACAGGATCTGGATGTTCGTAAAATTATGTTTGGGCACACACAATCACTTCAGAGGCCTGAGAAACAATAAGAATTTCATTATTAATATGAAAATTTGAATTTGTATATACATACAGAGATATGTTTTTCTAAACTACGTTTCATTTTTCTACCTAGTACCTACACTCCTTTTGGATTGGACTACGACATTTTCGGCAGCTCCTCATAAATTCTCTCTGTCTATCTGTCTGTCTGTCTGTCTGTCTCTCTCTCGATATATATATATATATATATATATATATATATATAGAGAGAGAGAGAGAGAGAGAGACATACGTAGCATATAGTACTAGACGCATGTGTTACTTGTAGCATACGCGAAAGTAATTCAATTTAGACTCAGGCTTCAAAAGTTTCATTGAAAAATATTTCATGTGCAGACGTTACTTATTTGTCAATTACAAATTTTACTTGAAATAAATTTAATTTATAATCATATAGGTCTAATATGAAAACAGCAACGAAATGCACAATGTAATGTAAAATAAGTCCAACGTAATAAATATGTCATTTTTGGTATGGCAAATAGCCGCCCCCCGAAAATGTATCTGCCCCTCCTTTGCCCCACTAAGAGCTTAAAGCTGGCGTCGTCACTGTTCCACAACCTTTTCAATAGGTTTTAAAACGAAAAAGTACAAATTTGCCTTTTTTTGTGAGAGATACATAAAGAGAGAACGGATAGGCTAAAAACATATATTTAGGGGAGCAATCTTTCCAGAAATAAGAGATGTCCCGTTTTTTCTAGTTGGCGATTTGGTCACCCTAGTCTAATATGAAAACAGCAACGAAATGCACAATGTAATGTAAAATAAGTCCAACGTAATAAATATGTCATTTTTGGTATGGCAAATAGCCGCCCCCCGAAAATGTATCTGCCCCTCCTTTGCCCCTATAAGAGCTTAAAGCTGGCGTCGTCACTGTTCCACAACCTTTTCAATAGGTTTTAAAACGAAAAAGTATAAATTTGCCTTTTTTTGTGAGAGATACAGAAAGAGAGAACGGATAGGCTAAAAAAATATATTTAGGGGAGCAATCTTTCCAGAAATAAGAGATGTCCCGTTTTTTCTAGTTGGCGATTTGGTCACCCTATACTAGAAGCAACAAACGCATCAACTTTATTAGATGGCATCTGGCGCCGATCATTTGAAAGTGAATATGGAAGAACTATAAAATAAAGTAAATAGACAGTCATCATTTTGTTATAAAATTGGATCTTCATGGCGAGCAGATTTTATCTTATCCCGAACGGTTATCGTCGAATATACGCGGCTTAAAGAAGCAGTCTGATTAGCCAAATTCAAAAGACCTCAACAATTTATCCCTCTACAAGCGACGATTTCTTCATCGCCTCCGTGGCATAGTCGGAAGAGAACGCGGCTAGTAATTGAAGGGTTGGTAGTTCGTGCCTCCCGTCACTGGAGTACATTTTTTTATTTGTTTAGTGTTCTTTTTAGACTCAGCATAATGTAAAGAAATTACGCATATAGGTGATTTAACATATTTTGGGAGAGTAATTTTGTAGTTCATTATCGCTTACGGCACGGCTCAACACCGGTTGTGTGTTAAAGACGTAACACACCCCCTGTGTTAAACGCGAACACCGCGGGGTATGTGTTGAACTAATACCGCATAGTGGTAGTAACGCTGGAACCACTGCCCTGTGTTAAAATTGAGTTGAATTAACACAACCATTTTTTACTGTGTAGCACTGAAAATTGTCTGAGCCATGGAAATTTTCAGATTCTTTAAACGATCTTTCAATTTTTAACATTTCTATATATGAATTCAATCAATTTTATGAATACTGAGGAATTGTTACTTGATCACTAATATTTGTTAAGAACGGACAATTTTCCGGAAAAGTATAGCAGAAAATTTTCCATCTCACATCACAGCTAAAGAACGATGTAGGAATAAGTGGAGTATGTTTTTATGAATCGAAAAATTTTCCGGAAAATTTTCATCACTGTCTATGGCGTTTTGCGAAGAACATATCCTGAGGCCAAAATGTTAGATTTTCGTTACGTTTCGTTTTGCCAAACTCAATATTTCACCATGATTTCAGTTTCTCAACATTGTTGACATTTTGTTAAGTGTGCGTTCAGATCGCAGCTACATAGATCGTACCAAAATCTTCTGATATATCAAGGGTGAAGAAAACATTTCTGTGATTGGTATAGAACCCAGGATTCACGAGCCGTTGGGAGTCACTGATAAACCTTGATGTTATGTGTCCATGGAATTGTTAATTTCTCAATGAAAGCTTCCAACTGTACTCAATTGATGCATATAAAGATGGATGTATCAGGAATTCAATTGCTAGTACATTCAGGAATTTTTCACTTAAACAGGAGAGAGCGAGAAGACAAATATAGGACATTAATCAAAAGTGTACACCTCTATACATAGGGCATTTTGAATTGTTGCTTGAGCTTAACGTTCCATAGTAATGACAAGACGGCTAAAGGACACGTGTACTTATTGATTATAGTGAAATCTAACCCTTTTCGTTCAAATGTACCCCCACCGGGAATCGAACCCGGAACCATTCCCGTAAATTCTGGGGAGGGGGGCGATGCGCTCTGACGTCACTTTCAATCACATCTCAGATGTGTTCGATTGGGTTCAGATCCGGCGAGTTGGGGGCCAACACAACACTTGGAACTCGACCCTGTGTTCCTCGAACCACTCCTGGTCTTGTGACATGGTGCATTATCTTGTCGAAAAATGCCACTAATGTTGGGAAACATGGTCGTCATGAAGGGGTGTACTTAGTCTGCAAGCAGTGTGCGATACGCCTTGGCCTTCATGGTGCTTTACTCGAGCTCCACTAGACACATGGATGCATAAGCGTAACCTTGGCCATATGGTTGGGGGTGGGACAAAACATTCGCGCACAAAAACACACACACACAAAGATTATATATATATATAATTCTCAACCTTTGTCGACCCACTTCTGGATGAAGATCTCTCCAATTCTTTTTCACAGTCCGTTTCCACGTTACTCTACACTGCTGCCTAATTTCGTCACATCATAATGTATTACAACGTTTTCTGGATCGTTTTCGTTCCCTAGGATCCAGTCAAGGATTGCTTCTGTCCACCTATCGTCAGTTCTTCTTGCAATTTGACCAACTCCCTGACACTTGAGTCCTTTCATTTCGCGATGATATCGGTCACTCCTGTCATCTTCCTGATTCATTTATTTCTTTTTCTATCTCTCCGAGTTATTCCAAGCATACATCTCTCCATGTTTCTTTGAGTTGTGTATGCTCTCTCCCTATGAAAGTTTAAGAAAGAGCATTATACATTAACAACTGATCACAAAAAGTTGTGAATTCAACCAGGCTTAGATTTTAATTCCTACTTTAGATTGAAAGCAGCTACATACTTCAAATTATTTTGTGGTTTTAGACGTTTTAGACGACTATGTTTTTAGACGTCTCAGGCACGAAAAGGAACGTTCACTAGTTGCGGAACTGACAGGCACAGTTAGAAAAATCTTATAAACTTGGTTCAATTTTGGGAAGCATTCGTAAAGATTCAATTTTTAAAACAAATTTAAAAGCGATGAAAAATCATTTTCAGTCTGTCTCTCTGCACACAAATTGGAGAAAACTGTTAACTCTGATATCAGCTCATTTTTGGGCATTTTGTAGGTGTTGCTGACAATTGTGATACTTTCTGCTGATGCCTTGTGTTGATTTAACACGTCGTTAATGAAGAACCTGCATATCATTTTCTTTGAACTTTTATTGCTAATATCTGCCACAAGAATGTCAATAACGGAATAATACAAAAAAAAATGAAATAAAATCTTTAAGTTTTACGTCCCACGATTATGCCGGTTAGGCTAAAGGAGACGGAATAATACACTTCGCGTCTGTAACATTCAGTTAATGTCTCACACTCGAAGTATCATCACCACTATCCAATGCTCGTGGGATTCGTCTTCTTCGTGGAACGTTCGGTGCAGTGCACCCCTTGGTTTCTGCAATTTCTTCTGTTTCTGTCCACAGCGTTTTGAAACTTTTTTCACTCCGTAAGGACTGAAGGCTGCAGATATTGGCTTGCGATAAATTTTTCACAGTAGAAAAATTGGCACGTGTATTCTGTATGTGCATGGGCAGTTGATTCGTGTATTCAAGAACACGTCTCATTAGTTTGAGACGAAACAAAAGTAAAAAGTCATGAACATTTCTTAACAGGGAATGCGCATCTGGGCCGTAAATATGATAGTGATCTGCTATTTCCTCTAAAGTTTAAACTACAGATCCAAAATGTTCTCAAACTGCACGAATAGCTTCCAATTTACAGTTCCATCTAGTGTCGCTCAAAGATTTTAATGTTAAGAAATGCTTTAAGTTTTATCCTTGACGTTGAATATTTTCAAAAATAGCGTGCTTTTTTGACGACGCTTCTATGAAGGAATGCAAACTACTCAGAACACCAAACATGATTCGAATTGCAGACACTTCTCGGCGCACATCAAATGCATAAGTTCAAAATGTGAGCGTGACAATGGATATAAATGGCTAAATTATTCACGTCCCTGGTCCTCTTTGCAACGCCAGAGTACTGACCACGCATAGCAGCTGCACCATCATAACATTGTCCTTGGATGTTATCTATGCTCAGACCCGGTGATATTAACACATTTGTTAACAGTTTGGACAAACTTTCGCCGTGTTTTTTCTGTGTTGCAAAACCCGGTAAAACTTTCGTGAACGTCTAATGGTTTCATCACAGTATCGCAAAACAATTGATACTTGTTCATGTCGCTTCAAATCTTGAGTTTCATCCATGGTGACACTATATATACCCACAGTCTTCACACTATCAATTATTTTTCCCAGCACATACTCACACATTAAATCTGGAAATTGATTTTGGTATTCGGGATTAACGTATCTAAACGTTTTCTCTTTGTTAACATAATACCGAAAAATCACGTCATTGTCTTTGGATCTTAGCGATAAGAGTTCTAGTAAATTACCTTTATTTTCACTTTCATTATTTTCCCTATGGCCTCTAAGAGGAACACGTTGGCGAGCACAATAGAAAATACTATCCAGAAGTGCTTCTAAATATACTCTATTGCTGTTAACTACATATTTGGTTCGTCTGCAAATCTAATTTACGCGCAACTGATTCGTGCAATAGTGCGTTTCGGAATTCCGAAGCCTTAGAAATACGAGCTTTATGAGCGTTACTTGCGTTATGAGTACCGAATTTATCTACCTCCTTCTTCCACTTACGGATACCCTCCTTAGTAAAGGTGTCTTCAGATTTCGGAATATTTTCGGAGAATGCAACAATAAAAGCAAAAACCACTTGCCTATACCACTCAGATCAGAATCGGCGACCAATTTTATTGGGGTATGTTTTCAATTGCGGTTGAAAGGGACCTTGATCTACTGCCAGAAATGTCTTTGCCTTTTCACAAACTTTGACTGGATCACGATCTTCTGAAACTTTATCTTGTGGCACTGTTTCCACAGTAGAACCGACATTTGATTTCTTATCTTTTGAGACTTCATCTTTTGACACTGTTTTCACACTAGCACTTGAATTCTTACCTTCTCAAATGCAAGAAGTAGATGGTTTAGTCACTATTTCATTATCTCCGCTGGCACTGTCAATATTGCTAAGTTTCGGCTTCTTACTAAAATATTTCAACAAAGTTTTTTTTTTTTTTTTTTTTTTTTTTTTTTGAGCACTGCATATTAGTCACAACAACTTCCTGTGAAACTTAAGAAATGTTCATGTACCACGGATAAAATATAAAATATGAAACCACTATACGCTGATACACGTAAAGGCTATATATATATACAAAAAAAAAAAAAAAAACGAACGAACTGCTCACTGCCAAGGTCACCGATTTCTCTGTAACTTTGGGGGGAGGCCATTCAGATGTGGGTTTGTATACTCATAAAACAATATACATAACGATACAAAATACATATTCAGAAAAATACATGGGGGTCATATGAACTTTGGGGGGCCCGGGCCCCTCGCCCCCCAGGATCGGCGCCATTGCTCACTGCAAACAAAAACTTCAGAATAAATCAAGTGTATTGTTTTTGGTTTGGGTGCCAGGGTAGCTATTATTAAAAATAACTCATTGTTTTAACCTTACAATTCTCCCTTTCCACTTTACAACAATACCAGATGTTGCTATTTTTGTGACTTCCAGGGAAAGCAATAAAATATCTTTTGTATTTAGGACCACAAGATTTCCGACAAAGAGCCGAGTTCTGTATGTCTCTGCTTATCCTTTTCTCCAGCACGCTCAAAGTTCACTGACCTTTATTAAGATGGATGTAGCAAAACATTTATTGCAAGACATTACCAGATATGGTTAAAATCAGAGTTCCATTCCCGTTGTTATTCTGGAACTTTTAACAGACTTAAAGACAGTTTACAGTCGAACATTTTATAATAATATCAGCATAGATAAGACAAAATTTTTAATAACTGTTCATTGCCTAAGAAACAGCCAGAATCAGTAAGGGAGAAGTTAGGTGAAAATCTCTGAACGTGTAGTTCAATCACAATTTTACACTGTAGTCTAGTAGCTTAGCAGCATAAAAGGGCTGAATTGTGCAAAATGTGATACCAACATACCACTTTCAGGGATGATAGACCTATTAATAAGAAGTAAATCCTGATATAGACCCAAATCGGCGGGGGTCTTGTTTTAGGTATATGACGTCATCAATATGGCCGCCAACGAATTTCGACTTAACTGAGTTTAAAAATGTGTAACTCCATTACCATTGAAGGTAGAAACTCCTTTTTACCTTTATTTTGCAGAGAATACATTGTACCTTTATTGTCATTATAAATACTTGCCTTATATTGCCGCCATTTTTAAATATGGCGTCTCAAACTGGAAAAATGTTTATTTTCAAAACGATTTTCTATGTTTTATAGCAAATAACTTTGAAACTGCTATGATTATGGGAAAATACTTTGATATAATCGTCAGAGGTCATTTCAATAGCTTTCGAACGCGACCAGAATCATTGATGTATCTGAACAAATAACCGAGATAATCAATTTTTTGTAGGACTAAATGTCGAACTTTCGTGAAAAATGTTCGAATGTATCCGTAGATGTAGTTATATGACATTTGTAGTTCCATTGCCCTTTGATAATAGGAACATAGTACCGCTACCAGTATGTTCCTTTAAACGTGGAGAATAGCAAATCACAAGTGTTTATCTTTTGTCCGTGCTGAAAATCCTTTATAATGTCATAAATCCAAGATGGCCGTCGCGGTTTATCTCCGGTACGAGAAGTGAAAATTTCTCGCCACAGAAAAATAATAGAAACATGCAACAAAAGCCAATCTCTTTCTTTGGATGTGAAAAAATCTTGACATAACATGTGATTGACTCTTCTTTGTGTCTACAAGCCAACGTCATAAACACAGTATGGCGCCATGGCTTACATATGGATTATGAAAATTATTTATTTCTCGCATTAGAGAAACGATAGAAACGTACAACAACTACCAATATCTTTTTTCATATGTAGAATCATAAAATAACATAAGTTATTGTCTTTCCTTTGATGCGAAAGGCGAGTATATGAAGTCATAAACCCAAAATTGTCGTCGACTCTTAAATATGCATGAAGAAAACTATGCCTTTCTCACCTAAGAAAGGTGATAGAAACGTGCAAACCCACTATTTTTACTCCTTAAATAAGTTGGATCATGAAGTAACACAAAGGTGTATCGTGTCTCTGCCCAAGGGCTAGTATTTGTCTTGTTTAAGTGTATGACATCGTTATACAAAGTAACCGCTGTATGTATTTTGAATATTATATTATGCATTAAACTGAAAAACTAACAAAGCTGAAATTATGCATTATTCGAAAATAAATTTGAAATATATTCTCTTGAATACTAATTGTCCGAAAGTGAATATTTTTCATGTTATTAAACAAAGAATTATGCGCTATATGAAAGTATAAGGCTTGCACTAGTATTTGCACTAAATGAATATTTCAAGGAATATGGGAACTGTGCATTTCGAAAGACATATTTTACATTTAAAATATTTTTAATCAGTCCATTGAGAATGTAATTGTCTGAAAATTATGCTTTTCATATTATTTTACAAAATAGCTCGAGGCAAAAGCGTCACATTTTCAAACCACCGCCCAGCTTAATTTGATATTTTTGGAGTTTGTATTAAAATGTTTATGAAACAGACTCAATGTATAAATTTAACAGTATATCAGCGAGAGATAAATTTGAAACACAATAAACAGTTATACAATTAAATATGTTAAGAATTTGGAAGAGAAAATATTTGTGAGATAGTATGACTATTAACTTAACATCTGAAACGTACTTCAGAGAACTAGGGGAAGTAATTTTTGTTAATCACATTTCTTATTTAGACAAGGTCAACTCACAATAAAATGGTCTACTCTATCACACTGTCCATCGCAGAAACACAACAAAGTGCACACTAACCCCAAGTTTTTGACACTTGCAAGAATGTTGACAAGGAGTCTTGCAACCACAGCGAATGAGTTCTCTACAGTGCACAAAAACTTCTGGAAGTAAGGACCACAGAGGATAATAACCACGATCCACCTTCTTCCAACCCCTTTACAAATTTCGAGTATTATGGGCACTTTCTGGAGAGCTTGAGACCAGTAATACCCGGCCTGTAGGGTAGCTCGCAGACAGTGTTGAAATAAGGCTGTCTATGTAGGTGCGATCCCTTCGTAAGAACAATTCTTTTTCGTCATTAATCTTTGTCGACAGTCTTTAACATTTAGTAAAGAACTAGAGCGATCGTACAGGAGTACGGTGAAGCGTTGAAGAGCTGCAAAGTCCTGGGCTGAAATTTCAGCAGGAGTAACTGAAAGTTTGATAAATATATCTGTTATTTCAGGGAATTCTTGCCACACCTGCCAAGCTGTCTTCTTGCCATGACCACCAAAAGCGGACACTGTGTCACACCCTGCAAATGCGTACCAAAAGAGCAGGGCTTTTGAGTGAGACTTTCCAAGGCTTGTTGCAATTTCGTGGACAGGAATATATCTCTTATTTTTACCACTCCCATATTCAATCCACAAGTGTGATACATTGAGCTAAAAGAATAAAGCAACGGCAATAACAACATCAGAAGCGACAGTTTTAATTGAGATATTCCTATGTCCGTGGTTGCTGGCATGCAATGCATGCAAGAACATGCGTGTGTCTGCTTCTTCTTATTTGCAGGGCATAAGGCTTATCACGTCCATATTAGAGTTTGCTGATTGCGGTATCATCACATGCACACACAATCTCTCTCTTACCACCAGAATCACACTTATGTTCTGTGAGGGTTTACACAGAAGCCGAAATAAATCAGTTTTGTTTTTAGAATTCAAAAACAATGCCCATTTTTTGGGAGTCAGTGTGGAGTCTTTCACAAGTATTCTTGGTCCTTTTCCTCGTTGGTCTCGTTCTTTTTTTTTCAGACTGTCAGGATCATAATTGACAAAGACTATGTCTATTCTGACGACATCACTCGCAAACTTTTCTAAAAATGGTTGAAATGTGTTAGTGTAATACATAGAAAACGAATGTCCCGGAATAGGCTTCAGCATGTGAGTTAATACTGCTTCATCAAATATAACACACGATACACTAGGTACATCGTATTGTGATGTTCCAAGTGGTTCTAAGCAAGAAATAATATCTGATTTTGCTCCCTTGCGCAATTCACCATTTGAAGAGAGTGACGGAGGGTACGAAAGGTTTTCGTAAGCAAAGAAATCTTTGATGTTTCCACCTCGACTTTGACAAGCTATGTATAAGCGAGAAAACAGGTTACAGTAACTCTTTAAAATTGACTCCTTGAGTCCTTTCTTCGTTCCTTCTTTTTCCGATGTGTGAAAAAGCGAAAGTTTATTTCTTTTAATCGGTTCTCTTAAAGGCGTCTGGCATTCGATGAGCCGTTTCCGAACAAATGTTTGTCCTGTTGCTTTCCCAATTCTTCTGCTTTGAAGACAGACTCAGCTGCTTTCTCATCCATAACAGCATATGTGGCAACGCATATTAGGGCACCATTTTCTTGAGCAAATGTATTTCTGTCATCATCTTCACATGCATTTATTAAAGCTTTCACATGTTTTTTGAACCTAGAGGAAAAAGCGTCTGTATCTTCATGATGACTGTGATAATCTGAATCGTCACTTATTTCTGCCTCTTTCTCAAGTTCGGTTAGTAATCCCTGCAATCACTGGACCCGAAACCATCCAACGCAGAAGAGCACATTCATTATCAAATAGACCAATGGCACCTCCTTCACATTTTAGATCCTTATTACATTGTTCGTGTAACTGGTAGTGGGACATGTACGAATATTTACTGTTAGTCTTTCTTTCCACAAAATTACCTTTCTGAAATTCATCATATACTTGTGGGTTTCGTACATTCAATTCTCCCAAAGACTTTACGAATACTGATATCCAACGGGCATAATTGATATGATCCAGGGCGAACATCCAGGGACAAATCTGATCCAATGCACTACAATAGGAGGAGAATTTCACCGATCGAATAAAATCGATTGTCCAGCAAATAAAAAAGAAATGATTCATGGTTCATGGCCGTGTACCAAAATTTGAATTGGACCGAGAAAAATAAATCATATAATATTATGCATTACACATATTTAAGAGTCGACGGCAATCTGTGGTTTATGACGTCATATATTCGCCTTTCGCCTGAAAGAAAAGACAAAACTTATGTCTTTATGATTCTACATATGAAAAAAGATATTGATGGTTGTTGCACGTTTCTATCATTTCTCTAATGCGAGAAATAAATAATTTTCATAATCCATATGTAAGCCATGGCGCCATACTGTGTTTATGACGTCATATACTGGCTTGTAGACACAAAGGAGAGTCAATCACATGTTATGTCAAGATTTTTTCACATCCAAAGAAAGAGATTGGCTTTTGTTGCATGTTTCTATTATTTTTCTGTGGCGAGAAATTTTCACTTCTCGTACCGGAGATAAACCGCGGCGGCCATCTTGGATTTATGACATTATAAAGGGATAAACGGATAAAGGGATAAAGGGATATGACATTATAAAGGCACGGACAAAAGATAAACACTTGTAATTTGCTATTCTCCACGTTTAAAGGAACATACTGGTAGCGGTACTATGTTCCTATTATCAAAGGGCAATGGAACTACAAATGTCATATAACTACATCTACGGATACATTCGAACATTATTCACGAAAGTTCGACATTTAGTCCTACAAAAAATTGATTATCTCGGTTATTTGTTCAGATACATCAATGATTCTGGTCGCGTTCGAAAGCTATTGAAATGACCTCTGACGATTATATCAAAGTATTTTCCCATAATCATAGCAGTTTCAAAGTTATTTGCTATAAAACATAGAAAATCGTTTTGAAAATAAACATTTTTCCAGTTTGAGACGCCATATTTAAAAATGGCGGCAATATAAGGCAAGTATTTATAATGACAATAAAGGTACAATGTATTCTCTGCAAAATAAAGGTAAAAAGGAGTTTCTACCTTCAATGGTAATGGAGTTACACATTTTTAAACTCAGTTAAGTCGAAATTCGTTGGCGGCCATATTGATGACGTCATATACCTAAAACAAGACCCCCGCCGATTTGGGTCTATATCAGGATTTACTTCTTATTAATAGGTCTATCATCCCTGAAAGTGGTATGTTGGTATCACATTTTGCATGATCTAGTCGCTAAGCTACTAGACTACTGCCTCTGTGATCCTCCCCTCCAGCCCAAAAAAACATGCTCAGAATAAGTCCTATCCAAATTACAAGCATTTCTGATGTAATAGAAAAATAAAGAAATCCTGAATTTGACAATACAGTTTATAAATTATTATTACCGTCTTAAAGGAACATGTAATGTCTAAAAACGAAAAAAGCAATAAAGTGAGGTGTGAAGCAATTCAGATCACATGCATCGAAAGTGAGTGACAATTACCCAGCTAGTAGTAGAAAGGCAGTATCAGGGCTTAAAGTGCGCATGCACTGCATTCCGGCAAATCAGCCTGTTGTCAGAATTTAGTTCGTGTGCAACACTTGTCACTTTACAAACATTGTGCATTAATTTTTAATTAAAATGTTGGTCCCGTCTATGAAACGACTATTACCAGATCAGGAACATGGATCAGGGGTTATTTACTTCCATTGTTGACTGTGTTCTCGCAAATCACTGTGGATAAGCATTCTGGCGAGGTGGCTATTCACTGTAGCCACTTTAAACCCTGGGTAGTGTGCATGCCTAACGAGCAGCATTTTAAAGGTGGAGCATGGCCACGAACTCTGTTCCGACCGGTCATCCTTCCTGACTGAGTGACTGAGGTTTCACCTGGTACATTTTGTCAGGCCAGGTTCGCTGCCTTTTCACTTCCTTGCCTCTCCTTTCTCTTGGCCTCGTTAGTCGCCTAAAGACCTTAATGCTGTGAAACAAAAAACATAAAATTAAGTAAAATGGTGTTGTATACGCTTCAGCTTAGTTCATAGATAACACGAATGAATATCCTAATAAACCTCAGAAATGTGGGGGGCAGTAGCCCCTCTTGCCCCCTAGGTTACGTCTATGCATGGGTGCTCACTTGAATTAATTTCAAGGCTGTTTGTGAGTAAATACTTTCTTCAAAATAATATTAAAAATTATAGAAAGATTTTCGAGACATTCGAGTCGAGTCGAGATTTTTACAAGCAGTCTCGACTCGACTCGTGTCTCGACTCGAAAATTCGAGTCGAGAAATACGTTTGTCTCGACTCGTCTCGAATTTTACAAAGTGTCTCGACTCGAATCTTGACTCGAATTTGAGTCGAGTCGAGTCGAGATTCGAGACTTGTCTCGACTCGTGCGCATCCCTAGTGACACCCTCCCCCCCACACACACACATCTTTTCCTTCCCTTCTACGTTAAGTTGCAAAAAAAAGCCCAAATACATGTTTAATTATTTTAAACGAATAATCAAACTAGCAATTTTCATGTCTCTAACCGTAAGGAATCCCGAGAAATGGGCATCTTATAATAATGATTCCCATCTCCTTTTCTTCCCTCGTAGGTAAAATACCAAAAACGCTGAAATACGTATTGAATTATTTTAAGTGAGAAGTCCATATACCAAATTCCATGTTTCCAAACTTCAAATATTCTTTGATATTGATATATTATTATAATAATTGCAAACCCTGTCCCTTTTTCTTTCCACTTGTTTTTCTCCATTTACTAAAGTGTTAAAAAACATTTAAAAGAGTGTCGAATTATTTTAAGTGAAAAATCCAAATATCAAATTTCAGGTTTACGTCACAAATCTTATCTACTGTCCGAATTTCAAGTTTCTAGCTTAAGCGGTTTGGCCTGTGCGAAGATCAGGACTTCGTTTATATATACATATGATTACGATAACAGCTTGTTTATTTCCCAAGAAAAGATGAAATGCCATTAAAAGTCACAATGAATCCCTGGTCCCTTCCTAATGTTTCCGTGTTGAACCGTGTGACGGTTCTCTTTGTTGATGTAGTAGCTAACGAACGTACCTTTGATCTTTGATGCATGAGGTTCTGTGTTTGATTCCCGGTAAGTGAACATCGAACGCGCTACATTGGTTCAGTAATACATATCTATGAATCAACCAACCGAAAAGTCTCATCTCAGATTCAGCGAGCTTTTCGGTAAGGAGCGTTGAATATTAAATATTTCTCTTTATTCAAAGTAAAGGTAATTGAAGTTATTGGGACTCGAATTCCATTTCCAGATCTTTTCCTCTAGGATACAATTTTAAAGTATACACTTTTAGTTCAAAGAGTGAGCCGTCTTTCCCTCCTTCCTGCAGGTGTTCGTCTAACAAATGAATCATATTCTCGCTCCTTTGGGGCTAATGGTGACCGCTTCAAGCAAATAGGGACAGAAGTATTAACAATCCAAATATGTCTGTATTAGGTACCATTAAGTACCACCTATTTTGATTAGATTCTGCGAGGCTTGTCACACAAATTGGATCGGTCGGGAAAAGACAATATTTGTATTTTCCAACGGTAAATGCTGAAGTAAAATATTTTTTGGAGGGGGCGGTCGCCCCTTCCGCCCTCCACGTGGATCCGCCAGTGTAGCAGGACAAGATAAATAAAATACAATAAGTGTACAAATAAGCCATAATTTATAGGACTTCTAAAACTTGGTTCCAGAAGTGACGTTCTTTGTTAGTAAATATATCAAACAAACATTCTCTTTACACATTGCATTGTAAGTAGCACTAATTCTCCAAGTAGGTGACATACACCGTATACAGTATATTCGTCCTTGTTTTAAGACAAAAGAATATGTTATTGTTTTTTGCATTTGCGTTTTGAGGTACGGGGTTTGAATAAATAAATTTTTGTAATAATTTGACTTTATTACGAAGAGTCTAAAGAGCAAAATTAAGTCAGTTAGTGTCTTTCTTTGTTCTAACGTCCTGAATTTAAAATTGATATAGTGCTCAAATTTTGGATACAGACTGGACTTTTTATAGGTAAAATCCAGATAACTGACGCATATTCTAATTTAATCTTAACATACGAAAAGTAAAGAATCTTCAATGTCGTATCATTTCTAAGCTCATTCGGATTACAAATCCGAGGTTTCTGTAGGTTTCATTAGTTACGGTTTTCACATGTTGATCGAAGGTTAACCATTGATCAAATATTTCTCCCAAATCTCTCACTAACTTTAATTTTTCTAAAAATTTGTCCCACGAATGGAATACTAATATTCAAAGAAAATTCGTTCCTACTGAACGTCACAGACACATTTACCTACATTCATCTTAAGTTTATTTACTTTACATGAATTCAATTATTCAAATGACAGTCTTTTCCTGTTTTGATTTTTGAATATATTTTGAGATCATCTGCAAACAACAGTTTTTCTGAGAGGTCTCCAGTTATATGCTATCACCGTCTGCTCTACTGCTTCATACTTAGTACGGAGCTTCCCTCTAACACACAATAACCAACGGTCCTGCAGTCGACATCTGACCGTTGCCAACCCAAACATTTTATATGTTTCCAACTCCAGGTGTTTCCTTTAAATTGATGAGTATTTATATGTTCTTTATAATTGCGACGTGTATTCGTGTATCAGAGCAGTATACTACTTTGGAGACGATTCTATTCTACATATTCAACGCCTGTTTTTGGCGAGAGCTGAAATCTTATTTTGGATCTGTACTTTTATTCATCGTTTTTCATACTGGAAAAAAAATAATATTTATGACACACGTGACAAATAATTACTTTTCCACATGACAATATTATTAATTACAATAATTCAACATTTTAGCACCATGGTAACAATATTGATTTATCATGGATTTTATTTTTCTAAATGAAGATGTTTAACTAATTCTAAACAATGGATGAATCTGAATATGATTCAGAATCAGAAGACTTATTCTGCAGTAGCTCTGAACGTTATGAACAAAAATTTCTCAGAGATGACACAAGTGAAGAATCTGACCCATGTGAAAGAAGGGGGGAAATATTTGACATAGATGACTTAGGTGAAGAATTTGACACATATGACTCAAGTGAAGAATTTGACACATGTGAAAGAAGGAGGAAAAAATTTAACACATATGGAAGAAGTGGAGATATATATGACACAGATGAAACAAGTGATGCAATGCCTGGCACAGATGAAATAAAACCTCCTTTAGTTCTTTACATAGAAAGTAAAAAGTTACAAACTCTCCAAGATATTATAATGTCAAAATTTAAGAGCTTCTTTACTACCATTGATACGTCTTCAAGAAAAATAGAAAATGACGCTGCGAAGGAGTTAAGAGAATACTTTCAACATCTACCAATCAGTGTTCGTTCTCAGCTTTTGACTATGATAATTTGTCAATATCCCAATATAGAGTTTCTAAGTTGTCTCGATAAGCTTCTTGGTGACTCATGTAATATGTATATTTTTGCACTTCAAGTGTTGCTATCCAGAGGAATGGAATGCGTTATAAATGGTGAGATCCCTGAAAGAAAGTTGGACGAGATACTTTACGTTCTTCATGAGAATGCAGGCAACTTTAAAATGTTGTTATTACCTTCTAAGGTTGAAATAGGACGTAGCGAACAGCTAGAACAGAAGATGGAGTTCCTTCATAGTTTAATCGAAAACAACGGCAATTGGTTAACGCACCTGAAACTTGACTCTAAGTGTAGCGATACTTTGCTTCGGGTTATTGGAGAAACATGCCATCATCTTCAAACTCTTTTCATCTGTAGGCCAAGTTCCAAAGTGACTGACAAGGGTATCGAATTCCTTACTCAAAGTTGGGAATGTCATGGAGAACTACTAGCCAACAACGCGGGAAAAATTAGCGAAATTGTATGTTCAAATAACAGAGTCAACACTAAACATTGCACTTTATCTAGTAATGCAAATCATAAATGTATATTCTTGTGTTGTAAAACAAAATTGTGTCAAACATTGAGGTATGTCAAATTATTTGGTACACACGTTACGGACGAGGGCTTGAACATGTTGGTGGAAGCTGTTGTCTCCTTAAAAGCATTGGATATTCAGCTGAATCATGACTTGTGGACTCACTGCTCTAAGTATGTACAGTTCCCATCAAAATACATTTGTCCTAACTGGAAATTACGTTCCCTATCAATGAACAATCTAACAACTGAACATCTAAGGTTTATTCAGATGCTAACAGAAAATAACAATCCTATCACTGATTTACAAGTGTATTACGATAATTTTAATTATCTAAGTCCATTTGGTTTAATTTCAAATATCAAAGATTACTTCAAAGATCATGGGTGCCATCTCACTAAATTAGATTTAAAGTTTCCACATGGTAGTTTTGAAATTTCATCATTTCTAAGAGATTGTCCACGTATTGTATCATTAAAATTGCATATTAATCTATTAGGCTGGAACAATGATAAGAAACCTCTTCCATCACCAACTCTGAAACATATAGAAATCATGTCAGACATATCTTCAGAGGTGGCTCTATTGTTACTGGAGAGTGCTATTGCCGCGAAAGAAGTATATTTGCGCCGAATTACAGAGGATCGTAATTTCCTGCTAAACTTGTGCCAAAAGCCAATCTCCAGAGAAATGAAGGTATTCTATGTTCATTCAGGACAACTCTTTACAGATCGAGAGGACATTGTCACGTTCTGGGAACAGAATCAGAATATTAATTACATTGGCAGAGTTACTTTCAAAATAAATGAACTAGGATTGGATGAGAAGGTGGATCTAAACCGGAGCAAGATATTAAACAATTTTAAGCATTTTAACATGTACTAGTCTTCGGTTTTAGTTTGGAGAAATACAATAAAATTTAAAATGTCGAAGATTTAAACGAATCTACTCAGTGTTAACACCCAAAATTTACGCCCTATCTCAAAATTAAGATCTTGAAAGACTTAACCCTAACCACTGTAATGAACAGGACCAAATAAAATTAACTTTCCTAAATTCTAAAACCAGTTCTCGATTTTTAAGGAAGTGCTAACCCTGGTCATACACACAATTAATGTGGGTACACAACGACTGCTCTGAATATGAGAAGGATGTAGAGTCTGTGCCTTATGCAAATAGACATCGTACATGGAATCTCGTAAAACTTTTAAAATTGTTTCTCAGCGATCCTCTCAATTTATTTTTAGTAGTCTTGTAATGAATGATTTTTTAAAAATGCTTTTCACCTCAGTCTTTTTTCAGGTTTCGCAATGTATAAAATATTAGTTATAAGAATAAACTTGTCATTCACTTTTCTGAACCAGTTATTTTATTTATTTTTCCTAAGGACCCAGGACCCATATTACCAACCTCATATTGCTTTTCCCGCAAAATTATTTGCTTTTATTTCCTTTTCTTTCTTTCTTATATATATATATATATATATATATATATATATATATATATATATATATATATATATACAGGAGTGAGTTAGAGAAATACAGGATGGACCTAGTAGAAGTTCAGGAAGTTAGGTGGGAAGGAAATGGATCTGTGAATTCCGAAAATTTTACGTTCTTTTACGGGGAAGGAAATAAAAATCACCAGTTAGGAACAGGGTTTTCGTTCACAAACGGATATTACCAGCAATTAAACAGGTTGAATTTGTCACTGACAGACTTTCTTTTATTACTCTTATGGGACGGTGGTGTGATATTATTGTTCTAAATGTACATGCTCCAACTGAAGATAAGGGTGACTATATAAAAGATAGTTTTTACGAAGAAGTGGAACGGATATTTGACCAACTCCCGCGATATCATATGAAAATTCTACTAGGGATTTCAATGTGAAGGTAGGACGAGAGGATATTTTCAAACCGATTATAGGGAACGAAAGTCTGCATAAGGAAAGTAATGACAACGGTGTTAGACTCGTGAACTTTGCAACATCCAAAAACCTAATCGTGAAGAGTACAAAATTCCCACATCGCGACGTTCATAAATACACTTGGACATCACCAGACGGAAAAACACATAATCAAATTGATCACGTTTTAGTAGATAGAAGAAGGCAATCTAGCATAATTGATGTCCGGTCGTTTAGAGGGGCTGATTATGATACTGATCACTACCTGGTAGTAGCGATAATACGAGAGAGATTATCGTTCAATAAAGGTAATATTCAATTTCCGAAAACGGAGAGATTTAAACGCTTGCAGGGACATGGATTTAGAAGTAAATACAGAGAAAACTAAATACATGTAAGAGCGTCGGGACCGTAATACGGCAAATTGTGGAGGTATTAAAATATTAAATAATACTTTTGATAAAGTGGATACTTTCAAATATTTAGGATCAATATTAACAAACGAAAATCATATTCACGAAGAAATTAAATGTCGACTAAAAGTAGGGAATTCGTGTTACTATTCGGTTCAAAATCTCTTGTCGTCGTGAATTCTGTCGAAGAATTTGAAGCTTAAAATATATAAAACGATTATCATGCCTGTTGTTCTGTATGGTTGCGAAACATGGTCGCTTACTCTGAGAGAAGAACATAGACTGAAAGTATTTGAGAACAAGATCCTGAGAAGAATATTCGGACCCAAGAGGAACGGGAATGGGGATGGCGGAAACTTCATAACGAGGAACTACATAATTTGTACGGTTTACCCAACATTGTTAGGGTCGTCAAGTCTAGGAGGCTTAGGTGGGCAGGTCATGTAGCTAGAATGGAAGAAAGTAGAAATGCTTTCAAAGTCTTGACTGGAAGACCCATCGGAAAATTACCATTAGGAAGACCTAGGCGCAGATGGGAGGACAATATTAAGATGGATCTCGCAGAGATAGGAATACAAAGTAGAAACTGGATCTAATTAGCTAAAGATAGAAGTCAGTGAAGAACTTTTGTGAACGCGGCATTGAACCTCCGGGTTCCATAGGCCATAGAGTTAGTTTATATATATCCTTAAAGTTGCTCAAAATCGTTTACATTTTAACAGTTGTTTTATGAGATACTAGCATCGATAACCCACCTTGTTGGGTTAAAATAAAAATTTTAAATGCTCAACTCATTATCTCATGTGTTTCATACCCGTGAAATATGCTATTTTTGTTTTTAGTGGCACGGATTTAAACGGCATCGGAAGTATCACTGTTCATCTCAGCGACCCCGAAAACTATAAATTCGACACCAATATTGGTCATTTCGATCATTTTTATATACCTTCCCCTCCCTCAAGTTGCGGGGTTGAATTTGGATGTAAACACCATCGGAAGTGTCACTGTTCTCAGTGATACCGAAAACTATAGATTCGACGCTAATATCGATCATTTTTAAATATCCCCCTCTCCCTCCCTTAAGTTGCACCGTCAAAGTGATATGATAAAAGCCATACCAGGTCCAAGCCTCATTTATGCTGAAAATTTGACCGAGATCGGTCATGTGGTTCAAGGGTTATTCAATCACATAGACAGTCACTTTCATTTTCATTTTTAATATATCTTCCTCCTTCCCCCTCACGTAAGTTGCACCGTCAAAATGAAATGAACCATCCCAGGTCTGACCTCATCTATGCTGAAAGTTTATTGGAGATCGGTTGGGTGCTTTAACAGTTATTTATTTTGATATATCTCTCCCTCACCTCCCTTTCCCCTAAGTTCTACCATCCAAGTGAAATGATAAAAAAAGGACTTTCCAGGCCCGAACCTCATCTACAGATGGTGATCAGAAAAATGGAAACACCTTAGCGAAATTGCAACTTACCAGATTAATATGGTGTCGGGCCACCTTTCGCCTTCAGAACAGCCTTGATGCGACGTGGGATGGAGGCATAGAGGTCGATAATGGTAACAAGTGGAATTTTACACCATTCCTCGTGCAGGGCATCGGCCAGTTCTGTGAGAGAGGATGGAGGTGGAAATCGTCGCCGGAGTCGTGTTTCCAAGACGGACCACAGATGTTCAATTATGTTGAGATCTGGGGATTGGGCGGGCCAGAGGAGGTGTTGAACTTCATCCCGATGTTCCTCAAACCACGCTGCAACAATGCCAGCTGTGTGAATGGGTGCATTATCATCCTGGAAGATGACGTCATTGTCCGGGAACAACATCCGGACCATAGGATGCAAGTGGTCTCCTAAAATTGTGACATAATCGTTGGCAGTGATTCGTTCGCTAAGTGTGACCACAGGACCGAATGAAAACCATGATATGGCGGCCCACAGCATCACCGAGCCGCCGCCATGTTTCACAGTTGGGCGGAGACACTGCAGATCATAAGCTTCTTTGGGCGTTCTCCACACATAAACACGGCCCGTAGTTGGGAATAGGGTGAAGGATGACTCATCCGATCATATCACACGTTTCCAATCCTCAACGGTCCAAGTTGCATGGTCGCGGCACCATTTGCGGCGTGCGAAAGCGTTATGGTCCCTGATGAGCGGTTTGGTCCGTGCAACACGACCCCGTAAGCTCATGTCATGTAATTCGCGGCGGACTGTGATTGTCGAAACAGGGTGGGGGAGGTGCTGATTGACTTCCTCCGTCACTTGCTCCGCAGTGGCACGACGGTTCTGCGTGACAATGCGCTTTAATACCCGGCGTGACCTGTCACTCATGATTTTCTTCCGCCCACTGTTCCGCTTCCCCGATATGGTTTTCCCGTGTGTTGTGTAGGCCGTCATCACCTTCGACACTGTCCCACGCGACACACCTAACACAGTAACCACTGCCGTCACCAGTGGCGAAGGGTGATAGTTTCAAGAGGGTAGGCCCAATGTTCTACTACTACTACTACTACTATTACTACTACTACTACTACTACTACTACTACTACTACTACTACTACTACTACTACTACTAATAATAATAATAATAATAATAATAATAATAATAATAATAATAATAAAATGAAACAGATTAGACATAAATATTTTTCTACAGAAACACAAGAAGACAAATTCACATAAATTTAACGTAATTGTAGACCATCGACGGCACTTATTCGATCCGGGTCTCAATTTTCATAATGAAATTCACGTATGTGACTCATAGCTGATCTTAATTCGCCGTAATGCAATTTAACTGTTTTAATTGGGCGTGATCGAGTGGGGAAGATGGATTATCACATTATCTACGCTTTACAAGAAACATATGTTGTTTAGTCTACTTGTACCGAGACAAACTCTGTAAAATTTCGTCTTTAATTATATTGTTCAAAACACATGACAAGCATTCAATCAAGTCATTTTTTATGTTACTTAATTCCTCTTTAAAAACAGAATTATACTTAAATATTCTTTCATACTATGCTCTTTATATGTCAACAACTCCAAATAATTTTTTGTACCAATGCATGCAGAACTCTCTTACCCTCTGTTCTATTTTCAACACAGGCATTCAAGGGCGCCCATGTTGTGGTTTCCAAGAGGGGGCAAGTAGAGACGACGTTTCAAAAATAGTTTCAAAT
>NW_027657164.1:0-38812 GCF_964235325.1 Thermobia domestica | reverse complement strand
CGTGATTGGTGTGATGACAAAGGTAACACACAGCTATACATTGTTCCAATGTTCATGCTTTGCTGCATATTTCTTATGATAACATTCACAAAAATAACTGCAGTTAAAACACCTTTCAATGACGTTGAAATGATTATTTATGAACAGTAAATGTAAATATGTTGACTCGTTATCACTCGCTGGTGATTCAAATATAACATCAAATACCTGAAAATCTATGATTTTATATTACTTTAAATGTAGTTGAAATTTAGGAATTACAAGAATTCTACTGCCATGACTGAGGTCTACATGGGCAGCTTCATCCACATCTACTCCTTTTTTCTATGGTATGCTTACTTTGATTTTATATCTTCTGTACTCTGTTTTTTAACCTTCTTTATCCGATGACAACGAAGACTAAATTTGGAAAACACTTTGTACATTCGTTCTTAATTGTAATAATACCTCATCTATTTTTAAATATTTGTTCGTATTCATAACATGTTGTTTTAAAGGACCTTGTCCTTTTGGCGTGCGTACATGATGGAAGTTAATTATTCAATCTTCGTTCGCACTATAGAGTAATGCGAGAGAAAAGCCGCATTACTGTGTAGTATTTTTTCATAACTCAGCCCTAACAGATCTGGTGAGAGACTTCTGTCATCTGTAAACGACACCCCAAAGAAACGATGTCCTTCTCCTTAATTTATGATTGTTGTTCAGAGATAATCATGTTGTTCTACATTATGCAACAAATAATACATTGGAACACGTAAGCTTGTTTTAATAGCGGTAAAAGCATTTTCATCTGCACGTACGGAGGCTAAACGGATTCTTGGCATTTTTACCATCAATATTGTATCTTTTGTATTGTTTTCTACGTTATTTTCTTATATTACTCTATTGTTATCAGAAATGTATCTACTATTTCGAAATCCGACTTGTACACCTGTGTTGGGATCTGTTTTATGTCCACACAGCAAACCATTCAAATAGCTTCCCTGTATCTACTTATTTTTCTGTATTAACCTCTACTAGCACTTCCATAGAGGATTAATATAATTATTTCCTCTCCTTTCTCTTATTTCTTGGTTTGGACATAATTCGTTAGGCCAAATATATATATATATATATATATATATATATATATATATATATATATATATATATATATATATATATATTCGTTACATTCTTATATTTCTGCATTGTTTTCTTCTCAAATATAATCATTTCTATCACCTGTGAGATATTTAAATTGACTACTTTTTCCCGAATTCTCATCTTTTCTCCGTTTTTATCTTGTAATTATTTCCTTATTTTTTGTGTACAAACGAAATCGTGACATTGTTCCTCTTTCTTCCATCAGCTTCTTTTATTGTTCAACTTTCATTTTCTAATATTTCTAATAATACTTCGTATTTCTCTTCTTCTCCAATATAATTTCCTAAATTTTGAAATATACATCTCCAATCGTATGTTGTATTTAATTTTACGTAGATCAGTTTTTCTTCTTCTGTATTATTTTCTGTGTCATTATGATACTATTCTCCTATTTGTGAGACCGTTAAAAATTTTTACCTCTTCATCAGCTAGGATCTCTACTTCTTCTTGTAACATTTTAAATTTTTTTATACAATCGGATGCATCACTGTTTTCCTCATCATCTGTTTACATTCTACTACTTTCATTTTCTAATATTTCTAATAATACTTTATATTGTATTTTTGTTTTTCTTCTTCTTCAGCTTCGTTCATCAACTCTTCTTTTATCTTTTCTTCTATTTCAATTTCATTATCTGTATCTCTTTCTTCTTCTTCTTCAGCAATTACATCTGTTCGTATTTTTCTTCATTATTTGTCTCTTCTTCAATCACATCCTCTTCCTTATGTTGTCCTTTCTTCTTACTCTCATAATCTTCATCATCTTATTCTTCTTCCTTATGTGTTCCTTCCTTCCTATCATTATCACCGACATCTTCTTCTATCCCAGTTACGTCATATATATATATATATATATATATATATATATATATATAGATTAATAGATCTTATGTCTGTTTGTTTCGTACATAGTCTTCTTCTTCTACGTCTTCAATAATGTCGTCAATATATTTTAATTCTTCTTCTGTTCTATTTATCTTGTCATTCATTTTTAATTTATTATATATATTTAGAAAGGAATAACGATAACAATAACGGATAAGAAAAAGAAATATAAACTTTATTTTGTTTGTATTCAATTTGCAATTAAATAATTCATCTCGTTACCAATAATTCCATTTCTTCTAAACACGTTTACATATTTACCAAGGCATGGACATTCTTGTTTATTCAAAATAGATATAAAAGGGGAAAATAAGACAACAATGTAATTCGTTGTATTTCATTTTCCGTTATTTCTTTCCCTTCCTCTTTCTTCTCTCCTTACGCAAACTGAGCTTTATGATGACGAGGAACCTTACCTATTATCCTCTTCCATTATCACACGCGTACCAAATTTTTTACTTATGCGATGATGAACGTTAAACGTGAAAGAAAACAAATGTAGAGCCGCAGTTTCCTTCAAGTGTATTTTCAGGCGGGAAGCCACTCTGGTCTAATTTATCTGCGGATTCAACGGTTCTCCGAATTTTTCATTCCATCCGAATCCCTGAGATGATGATCCAAAATTGATTAATGCGTATATATTTATCATTCTAATGACAGCAGTGACTCAATGGTAGAGAGGCCACCTTTGTTGTGTGAATTTGCGGCATACACGAAATGGGTATTGTAGGAAGCAAACGCCATATGCTTCTGATGTTCTTTTTCATTCCACCATTTTATTCATCAGTATAATCATCGTTTCCCTTAGCTTCAAAGCATTACCGTTAAAAGTCTTTATATATGAAGCTCTATATATACTCATTCTTGGCATGGGGGTTCTATTTTGAAGTCGATGCCTCTGGGAGCATCACTATCCACCTCAGCGACCACGAAAACTATTTATTTATTCACTAATATCGATTTACCATTGATCTCGTGCGACCCCGGAAACTACGGATTTAAAACTAATATAGCTCATCTACATGTCTCGATATCATGGAAGTTTATTTGGACGTCAACGTGCGTGGGAGTACTACTATTGATCTGAGCAACCACGAAAGCTATGTATTTGGCACTAATATCAATCATGTTGTACTTCTATCTTTACATGTCTTGGTAAACGCCCCCAACCTGAACCCCTGTTTCCAATTATGAAAAATACCTTTCATGTTGGACTTGGCCTGGACAAAGGTACACTCAGGTCCAAAATTACTCTCCCATGTCTACAAATAAATTGTTGCACAAATAAGTTACAGTTTCTTCAGGTAGTCTTTTCCTTAATCTGGTAAGGTGCATATACCCTTGCTTTTACATAATGCCCTAACCTGCCTAATCATGTATTCATTAACATTAAAAACATCATACATTTTTTGCGGGATCATGACTGGAACAATAGTGAGAATTTGAAGTTTTTCATGTCTATTTGCTATATCTATCTTCTGCTTCATTAACAGAGCTAACGTGATCTAGGCCTGCTGCTTTTTCTTTTACTTCATTCGCACTGGTTCTTAAATCCGAATCACTGGTGTCAGATAACAAGTGTTCTGTGTCATCAAGCTGTAAACTGCATTTCATTGTTAACTTCGCTGTTTCGTATATCACTTTGATTTTTTACATCGCTGCTTAGTACATCACTTCAAATTGTTTCCACATAGTAACTTCCATGTGAACTAAAAGAGGCAGGAAAAAATTTCGACAATTCTTTTCATTCATTTTGACTTTTTTGAATGTAGTACATCACATGCTCAAATAACCAACACGATTTTCACATCGTTTTATAATAAACTTCATCCTCTTTCAGAATACCTAAGAACTATTTCTGTGAATTCTGTACTTTTTGAAATAGAGGCATTCTTGTACTTCTAGTTGAGGCTTATTTTTCAAGTATATCTTTTACTAGTTTTTTTTTTGGTACAAAAGTGCAATTTAGGTTGATGTTATGCCAAATCTGACCACACATTTGAAATCTACAGACAATTCTGCATCGTAATGGATAGGTCTCTTGCCTCAAAGGATTCATATAAGCATGTTAAGAGGGAAATTTTCAACCTTGATGCACCATTACCGGCTGGTGCGAGTAGAATGTTGGCCCATCATGTCCAAATTTTGATGGATCCTAACATGGGAACGGGTTGAGCGAGAACTCTGAAGTTTTGCACAAGTTAGTTTTGGTGGGTTTATACTAAGTGAACCAAATATCATTAAAATCTGAGTCGATGTGTGACATTTCGATTTTTCTCTGGATGACTTGACGCGGAATGGGGCTACATTTAAAAGTAAACGGGATCTAGAGTTTCACCATTGAGCTCAGCGACTGCGAAGTTACGAATTTAACAATGGTATTAGTCTCGTTTCGGATCTTTTACATTTCTCGGTATTCTCAATCTTCAGAGTCTGAGTAATCCCGCCCCTTGGTGACCCTCAGCCCGTAGACAATGAGCTGCAAATGATCGGAGTTTCACCACTGATCTCAGCAACACGGTTGTTCTTGGTGTGAGGTCTAGAAATTTGGTAACTCTCGTTCCACTCTTCTGATCACACAGGCAAACGCACATTTTATTTTATTTAAATTACACACGTCTGCTCAGTGTCAGAGCATTAAACTTTGGTGTGTGAGGCCCCAGCAGCAAATACTGTGTGCTTGGGCTTTTAATGTGTCCTGTCAGACGGTTCTGAAGGGAGGTAAATACTATGAAAGCCTGCTAGGCTAAAAGGAGACATAGAAATGAATTCACTTCCATCATTCAGTTGTATCATGCAACAAACAAATTTAACTTAATAATTATTATCAGAATTTCTGTTCGTATAATATAAATAACTGTCAAAATAAAATAAATGAAATCTTTGAAGCCTTCCGTCCCAAACTAGGTTTTCAGCATAATAAGATCTATCCTTTGCTATGAGATAAAACATATTATCATAGCCAAAGCATTCGTTTACATTTATAATATAGTAATGCTTTTCTTACTAACGTACGACAACTGATGTGTCTTTTCCTTTAGCGACTATTTATGTTTCTTCATCTTAGCTTCAGCATACATATATCGTTCACATGGAACCTAAGAAGGGGTTGCATTATTAATAAAATCTGAAACGAATAGAGCTCACAGAGACACTAACTTTGTATTGTATTTCTGGAACTGTAACACGTTTGTATGTATGCGTATGCTTAGTTTCAACGCTAGGATGCAATGTTACTCGTTTATCATTCATTCATTTTGCTTCGAGTACAAGGAAAAGACGTAATTATTTTTTCGATGAAGAAATATTCGTTATTTATTTTTTGATACGTGCCTGGATGTGTGCTTTGTTCGATCCCAGTTCACGTATTATTATGATATAAGAAGAAATGTACGCTATCAATGCTTCAGCCATAATCATGGGGCGTAAAACTAATGAAATTTGAATATGATTTCTCTTTATATTTACCTATATTAATAAGAAACGAGTCGGCAGACGCACAAACAAATCCAATTCTTAGGAATACACAAGTAACCAAACAAAGAGACAAAAAACACTTTTCATCAACTATCAGTTAAAATTAACAACATTCATTAATACGCAAGCTTCAATGAAACACCACACACACACACACACACACACACACACACACACACATATATATATATATATATATATATATATATATATATATATATATATATATATATATATTACGCTATGGCACATAGGAAGTAATGTGTTTCAAGTGGAGAGGTCACGGCTAAATTCGAGGGAATCTGACACCACACACATAACCTGGCACGGACTTCTAGGCAAAGAAAGTGACTTTGAAAGAATAATCACAGGAACATCCGATTTTCCTACTTTGAATTTGACCATCTCATAGCCACGTCTTCAAAATTATCAATACAGTCATCTGATACAGTCATCTAGTACCAAGCACGTGGAAGCCAAGACGAATTCGATGATGTTTGACACACATCTTCACAAGATCAAATTGGACGGAGTTTGGCAACGAATCCCATTCGCATGGGAACTTCCTGACTTCGACAGTGGGCTGAGACTACCAATTTGTAATATCTAAATCATACATTGTCGTGCACCTAGCAATTAGCAATTAAGGAGGTTTTCAAGGTCTAATTAGAACTAGCCCAGATCTCCTACTCCAGAACATTCGCCTAATGCTTAACTTTTCAATAGCATTTCTATAATAAAAGCTTTATCTTAATTAGTTTACATTAAAATTGGGCAAATGTCACCTTTCGTTTTCCCTATTGAAGTTACCAATCTTTATTAGTAGTAGTAATATTGTAGTGTATGTTTATAAACTTGCCGATAATTGATAAAAGTTTTTTCGCCTAATGTATATATTATTCGAGAATTTTCTTTTAACAGGCCGTGTTTTTCTTTTAGTCTTTAGTTTATTTACATGCAGAAACATCTGTAGGGAAATTTGCTTTCAAATGTTTACTAAGAAATATAACCAACGTTACTAAGAAAGGTAATTGAAGAACCTTCTGTCACTTTTGTGATGGTTTGTGTTCCATTGACGCTCATCCATCGTGAGTTGAATGAGAATGGATATAAGACGAAGGTCAGGTGCTTTTCTGAGTATATCGAACATATTACCTGGTTGCGGCAGTTCAGTTAAAATGTGAACTTGCATAAGGACAGAGTGAACATGACATTTCTACAAAGCGTCACAAGGGCGTGTACGCTGTACGAGTACAAACTAGGAACAAACTCCGCTGCAGCGGGGCGAAAGATATACACGCCTATGGAAAGGGGGTCGTGTCTACGTGTACATAAGGGCGGTGGTTTAACAAGTTAAGGACGGTAACGAAACACTCGAAGAGGCAATAGGTGACGTAAGACCAACGCATGTACAAAATGGTAACATTGAAGTAGCAATTCAAGTGAACAGTTGACAGGCATGTGAGGAACTGGGACTATAATTCGATATGAGTGGAAAAACCATTCGGCAGAGCCCCATCAACTTGGAAAGAACCACAAGTTCGGTCGATGAGTCTCACATGAAATGATTTCAGGCCAGAAGGTAGGCAAAGCAGATACCTGTGATTCATTGCTGTCTCGTCTAAGGAAGGAGCCATTTCTGGAAAGAGTGTAGATATATGACGAGAAGTGGGTGCACGGCACTGTCTTCATTCGTTACCACCCCATGAACAGGTTCCAAAACAGCTTAAACCAGCACTACACAAGTGAAAGATCATCCTGTGTGTTTTGTGGACTGATCGCGGCATCTTCCATCCGGAGCTGCTACCAGATTGTCAGAGCATCAATGCAACTCTGCACTATCTGCCTTTGAGTCCTGTTCAAGAAAAACTCAGAACTCTAAAACCAGTATTTTTGAATCTCAAATTGGTCCTCCCGCTACAGGACAATGGCAAAATGACCCGCGACAATATTTTGCGACTAGGCTGGGAAACACTATTGCATTTACAATGCTTCCCAGACTCTGCACCCTTTAATTATCACTTCTTAAATTCTTTGAACAATCACCTTTGAGGAGGCCAGATGTAATCCCTATTAGAGCCGCAAAATGTACTTAATAATTTTTCGCTCCAGGGACCACCAAATTGAATCCATGGCCTTCCATAATGTTGTCGAGATGTTTTCAATGCTGATGGGGAACATTTTTGATTTTCCATTTACGTCTTCCGTGACATATTGATGTTTGAAGGTGGTTGGTTAAAAAGAGAAAGAACTTCCTTTATTATCTTTATAAACTCCCATAAATATCCTACATGTTGCTATAAATTTATTGTTGAGTATGCAAAAAATAATAGAGTAGCAGTTGTGAAAATATTTATTGTTTGTAACTGTCAGATATTTGAACTACGACTACTAGAGTTATGTAGCCTAATGTACACTCATATAGGCAACGGACCTTGGTAGCGGAATATTTATGACGTCAATATTTTTCAAGTTTATCACAACCATGAAAATTGCGATTTTAATTATTTTATTATCCTTTTCTTTTATAGCATGTGTAAATTATAATTATAGAAGATTTAACTGTATTTAATTTACTCTCCCAAAAGTTTCCTTCGAATTTACCATAATTTAATAAAACTGATCGTAAACTTTATTCTGGCTAACTTTCATAACTCTGGTTCCAACATTTGTCTTGTAAATCATGCGCCATTAAGATAAATACCAAGAACAAAGTATTTGGTCACTGTTAATTAGCTTTTTCGGAATTTTCATGAGAATAGTACCTCGCTGATTAAGAGACAACTTTTTATATTTAAAAATGTCGATCTGAATACCAATGTTATTGTAAAAATTAGTCATTAATTTATTTGATACAATACGACTATCTAATACAATATATTTTATTATAATATTATGCAGTTTGATACGTACCCAAGTTGAAAGTACCTCTGGAGAACATTGACAAAGATTCATTACAGCAGTTTTATACGTACCCAAGTTGTAAAGTATCTGTGGAGAACATTGACAAAGTTTCATTGCATCTTCATATTGGCATTGTAGATTGCAAGCTACTCGACTGTAGACTCTGCTAGTGTCCAATTTCATCTCATCATCAAACAAACAATGTCTTTGATGTACTGTAAGTCTCCGTAGACTAGGAGTACTTACTATTGGAAATAAGTTGATTATATAGATGAACAAAACCTTCTCGCCAACTGGTTTATATGTAAAGTAATTGGATAACTTCACAGGAAAGTCGTATGTTGAAGAGATGAATACCTGTAATATGGTATTATAAATTCGAACTGTAAATAAATGCAAGCATTGTTTAGATTAGGAATGGAGTATTGCACGAACTATTCAACACAGAAACAGAATCGTTAAACAGCAAGTGCGTTTTGAGTAAGACACCTATGTAAAAGCAAGCTTTTGTCTGTCGAATATTATATGATGATGGAAGAAATTATTTTTTAAGAAATTACATTATGATCCCAGAAAAAATGGGTGACACTGAATATATTACCGTAGAATAATGATGATCATGTTTACTAAAAACAAATAAATAGTATACTCATATAATCCTTTATTCAGATAATTCATTAACAAGAATTTATCACTATTGGACACGTTACTTAATTCAAGAATATAACTGTTGATTCAAGTATATTCAAGTATTTTTCGAGTTTATAAGTAGATTCATATATTAAACAGAATCAAGTTGAAGGCCTCACAAATTCGAATTCGGTGTGCTGCTGTTTATCAGTGTATTAAATCCCCAGCTGAAAGTAACTTCGCTGAAGGAAGCTATACATACTTTGCACTTAACTTATGGATTTCAGAGATTGTTTCATGTATACTCAGACTTATTTTAACACTAGAAGGACCAAGCCGTCATTTTGACGGCATCACTTAAAACAATTTTCGATATCTCATATATTTATTTGAGTTACGCAACCAAACGTTAGGACTTTTATTATTTTAAAGAGATGTTTCATATAAACATTGTGTGTCTGTTTGAAATAAATACATATTTTTGTTGTATACCCCTAGAAGGACCAGACCGTCAATTTTACTGTCTCATTTAAAAATCTATATTTTGTTGTTGATGTGGTCAGTTTTATAGTTTGTACGCTATACGGTAGTATTTCTGTTGGAAATAATGAATTCTGGAATATATTATATCATTTTTCCAATGAGTTTGCTATTTTGTATATGTTTTATTTCTGCTTTTCATTGCTGTAAAGGTAAAATATATTTGGTACTTCTTTGAATGATCTTCAATAATGTTCATATCTCGTTGGTAATACTGTCGAATGTACATATGAATCATTACAAAAAGCAACATGAGATTTGATAAAATGTTAGTGCTTTCTAAGATTTGAGTGAAAATGAATTTGGCTTGAAAGAACAACAGAGAGACTCGTCCGATGAATACAGCAAGTAATCGTGAGAATGCAGTGTGTGAAGCTACTTCTTCGGATAAAATGAAGGAAACAGATACAAAAGTTACCAGAAATAATCGATCAAATATCTTTGTAGTATCTGATGGGACACTTTACAGTATATAGACAGACAGAACAATTCTGAGCGTACTGCACCACGACATACTTCGCGAGAAACCTGGTTTGTTATATTATGAGTTACATGATATTGAAGATGATGATTTTGTTAGTGCTTTTCGCTTATTTATAGACGAAAGAATGTTGAAAAGCATTCTGATATGCACTCATAGACAGATATTGAGCTGATAGTTATTGAAGGTCATAGAAAGCGTCAAGATTCTTTTTGGCTGCTGTCAGTTGCAGAACTCGTTTCATTTCTAGTAATATTGATATTTCGTGTAGCTTCAGATATAACCGTAAAGGAAGTACGGAATCAAATCAATAAGTATCTTCGATTTGATGAAAAGTGCCTTAGCTCTTCAAGGCTGAAAGCAGATAAGTTTGCTTTGGCATAATCTATGTGGAATTTATTTATTGATAATGGTATCAGGCACTATAAAACCCACGAAAGTGTCTGTGCATGAACAATTATTATCTACTGAGATGAGATGCAAATGCCTAACAAGCCTAAAAAAATTGATTTCAAATTTTGGCTGCTTGCAGATGTAAAGTCAGTGTATGCACTAAATGGCATTTCCTACCTGGAAGAGGGCCATAAACGACGAGGAGACTTACAGTTACGAGAATATATTGTTCTGAAAATTATGGAAAACGATACGTTCACAACAAACGTATATGAAAATCAATCAGGAAATCCGCTCACACTATACAAGTGTAAATGCGAGAAGTGTTGCTGTCTTGAGTTCAATGCATACGAGTTGAAATAAAAAATGAATTGAAAATGTAAATTCATTTTCATGTAATAAAAAGTTCGAAATAAAAATTATTATTTCGGTGTATTATACACAGGGTCTGCTATATAAAAAAGAAGTAGCCCAGCCAATGTCTATAAGGCAGGTAGGGTGATACCGTGACTGGTGAAAAAATCATACGTACGGATGTACGTATATTTCCATTATTTTAGTTTTTTAATCACCGTCCTTGAGCGATCCTACGATATTAATATTATATTTAATATATTGGTGGGTTTTTTGTGGCCCACCCTGTACTATATCGCGAGAACAACATACATGAAATATAAGCCAGTCGATTAAACATATTAAATTATAGCTCAAAGAACAGAGATATTTTTAAAAGAAACTATATAAATCTCTTGCATTTAAATAGCCGTCAAAATGACGGCTCGGTACTTCTAGGGAGGTAAAAATGTTGGTCCTTCTAGTGTTAATGTGATAGTTACCTAGGAAATTCGATGTTGTGTTCGGTTTACAAGTCACCTCTAGTGATTATTACCTGGGATTGGAGTTTCCATGCAACATACCGCGTTACAACTGGACCATTCGTTCACCATATTACCCCTCCTACAGACTTCCTGTATGGTGTACGCGGTGTAGAATCCATGACAGAACAGGCTCTTCTTGAGGAGACAGAAAGAAGAATGCTTCGATGGATTACCATCGAAACTCGAGACATGGGTGTCTTAAAGAGGAATTGCCGAAATTCCAGTTTTTTGTTCCATTGACGATAGCATTCCGGTAGTTCCTTCTTCGCTCTGCCACATGTCACTCTTTTAGAGCATAAACAAACATTTTGTGAACGATCATGAGGTTAATGGGGTGGGTTGTTGAGCCTAGGATGCTTTGCCGCAAATTTCCGTCACTAGGATTTACATGGACATGGTCTACACTAAAAATAACCACTTACACACAATTCTACTGCCTTGAACTTGGCGTAGAAAAGGTCTACTATCTAACCAATTTCAAAATACGTTCAATTTTTGTGGTGTAGAGGCTATACCCGACAACACTGCTCTGTTGTGTGACGAGCGAGATATTTTGTTTTTCTCGTGGCAATTTCAGCTGGTTACCTTGCGCATGTGCTGTAAAGATTGTAATTGACTTCTGTCCAATGAAATACAATCATCTTCTATATATTCGTATGTTTCTTGTGGTATAATGGTTGGAAACTAAATCATCATAATGAAATCTCACTGAATTCTTACTCATATGATAAGGTTGCGAAACATGTAATTGGTTTTTAAAAAATGTTTCCAATTTCCTCGTGTATTTCCAAAAAAACGCACTCTTCGTTCGCCTTTCACAAGATGTCTTGTAGCCTTGTAAAATATAACGTTCAATGTTTATACATTAGGTATTGTATCAGCCTCCTTACGGCTAAACTCAGCGATATAGATAATGTTAACCTAGAGTGAAGTAAGTGTTTGTGTGGAAGAAATAAAAGTCAAACAACCTGTTTCAGATAACAACAACAAAGAATAAATTTCATCCCAACACTGTAAACAATAAATATATTTTGAATTTAGTTGGCTTTTCAGTCGTTATGGTAATATGCATTACTATTTTTGAACCAATGAAGGACGAAGTAATAAACCGTCATCAATGGTTTGGTGTTAATCTGAGAAACTGGCTTAATTCAACAACCATATTTCACTTATTTTTTCTGAATCTTCTTGTATGACATCAGTAGTTATGTGACACTTGCCATACAATTGGCCTACAGCTCATGCAAACTGTTCCGGTTCGGATTAAACAGCACAGGAACAACCGCAGAATACGCAATTCCTATAAACACAGCAGAACAAGTATGACATATGTGACAGCGTTTTTGTAGCCTTTTACAACCACTTTTTTCCTCCATTATAAAAGATTATTGCCTATTTTTTATTTATTCTATAACATCTCAGGTATACTTGTGTTACTCGTTCACTCTTCTACGACAAACATGACACCCTTATTTAACATAGTTGAGCAGAAATGTAAAAAATAACAACCGCAATTTCTCATTGGTTTTTTGTTCCAGGCTAGCGTGTGGTTCATAAACCGCTTCAGTGGGCCGCAGTAGCTCAGTGGTAGAGCGTTCATTTCTGGTGCATGGGGTTCCGGGTTCAAACCCTGCTCCAGACAAGTGAACATTGCGGTGGACAATCACCGTGGGCGTGGATTTTCTCGGGGTTCTCCCGTTTCCTCAAACTTTCTTCATTCCAACAGTTCATACATGGCTCATCATCACCACCTCCTTTAGCCTTGCCGGCATATACGTGGGAAGTAAAACTCAAAAAAATCATTTCATTTTTAAAACCGTCTTCTTTAGCCTACGCAGCATAACATTTCAGCTCACTTTCTCTCTCCTTCTCCCTCTCACACACACACTCAGACACACACACACACACTGCGTAATTGGTGGCGCATGAGCAGTAAAATTACAGATCGAAATCCGGTACCAGTGTCAATTCCGGTTCCGATTGAAAACAGCAGCAGCAGCAGACAATGTAACAAGTAGAGGAAGACTATAACATAGAAGAACGGCCATGACATTTGCGGCGCTGTTTTTTCGAAGATCATAAAAGACTATGAACAACTTTTCATTCCGTTAGAAAAACATGCAATGGCTATCGGTTTGCTCCTATACTCGTACTATTTTAAAAGCTATTGTTTTGGTGTGAAAAGAGACTATGGAAAATTGCTTAAATAACATAGTGAATCTGAGACAAAATAGACATATTATAAGTCTGGTTATTCACAGTACACACACAGGCAAACACGCTTTACGGTTCAATTAGTGGCGTGTGTACAGTTCCAATTCCAATTCCAATTCCGGTTCTAGTAGCAGTTCCGGTTCCAATTACACACCTCAGCTTGCGTCAGCTGAATAAGCACCGTGTGCAAGAGATGACATTCAATTTTTACATTATTACCATCTTATTTAACCTATTCCGCATAACGTGGAACGTTAAAACTTAAAAATATCATTTCAGCTTACACAGACACACTAGTTTTCGTTTCAACATTGCAGAATTTACATAGCCGTTGCAGCAAAATTGCAAATCTAAAAAAGAATGTTGTGGTGTAAAGTTTTCGTGCTATATGCGGCTTCCTGTCACTGCTTCTGACACGACTGTAAAACAGTTTCTTTTTCTAAGAAAAAACAGTTGTTGTGTACACTTTTTTATGGCTGCAGAGGTTTTGCCTTGCACTACAAATACGAAAGGGAAACTACAACTTTGAAAAGCCTTTGTTATACTGTATTTTTTCAGCAACTTGCACCTTCCCTGGCAATTACTACTGCTACAACACGAGAACTGCGATTTGTACTGTGTTGTAGATTTTCTGTATTCTACACGTGTCAACAAATCACATTCATCATTTACATTTCATTAAAATTCATAGTGCTCAACAAAATGATATGACACTTATGCCTAGTTTGTTGTTTAAAAATTTAGAAAATATAAATATTTTTAACGTAAAATCTGGTGATATGCAGCAAATACTGTTGATACTAAAATTAAACTTGTACTGGATGATACTCACATTCTCCAATTTATGACCACCGTATATTAAGGTTTCTGCTTCTAGTTTTTTTTCTTTTTTTTGAAAATATTACAGCGTCTCCGTCGAAGTAAAGGATAGACACACAGCCCCTTTCAATATGCCAATATGCCAATTCGTGGTAAACGGGGCTCACGAGAGCTTAGTGATAAAGATTTCCTGTGGTACTCCCGTTTCCTCTTCCTTTCTCATTCCACCAATCATCCACCTATTATTCTCTCTTACAAGGAACCCTAGGTATCTATCAGAGCACGATTTATTTTAGAACTTTGTATGTATATAGATTACCTCGGGAAAGACACATAGCCAAAATTGTAGCTGCAGAGTCCATGACACTGGGACACTAGGGCTCGAGAAAGATCAAATGTAGAACGTCAGTACATTAAAGGCATGATGAGAAAATGCATGTTTTTCTTTAAAACCCGTCATTATAACCACTCGAAATGAGCATACATGAATACGAGATGGTAGATATGATCTGTTAAAAATGATGAAAAGAATATCCGCCATCTTGAAAGAGGCCATGTCGAAACTGGTACGACTGGTATAAATGAGAAGAGGGTCATGCGATGCATCAATTTGAACATAAATATATACAAAAACCAGTTGGTGAAGCCTGATGTGGAATTACATTATTTCTGTGCTTCTGGCAGAGTTGTTTAGGTAAAAGACGAGCAAATTTTATCTCATGACATTCGAGCAGATGGAGGTTATGGTGCGCTATGAGTGGGATCAGTGCAACTAGAAGAACAGAGCGAAATATAACCTTAGCACTACATGATTTGTGTCAGAGTCAACATATAATTGGTGTGGATGTTCTGATACAACGGGTTATTCATAATAATGCCATTGTTAGCATTAATTTGTAACTGTTTATTATATTTCCATTAATTCGAACAGAAATCACAACGTCTCTCAGTTCACTCATAGCGCTAAATACGCTCCATCTGCTCGAGTGTCATGAGATTGAAAGGTGTTAAACTGAAAAATTAAAATGAGGTATCACAAATGCATTAAGTGTAATTTTTGAGAGAATGTGAAAAAGAACGAACTTTAATGATGTTAAAAATATGTTATTTGGATTCAAAAATAAATATATCCTCTTTCGTCCCTCCCTGTTTTCCCTACCAGCAATTTTCTTGCACTTCTCACGATTGAAGAACGTTCTGATTTGATTTTCGTGGACTGCTCACGGAATTGTGGAATCGGAACTCCTACCAGCTGGTGAGAACATGAATTAAAACAAACTCGAAGCGTAACTGGAGTTTGCAATGTAACCCGTGTTTGGACATGTGTTAGTGTTAGTTGATTTTCATTCCTTTAAATGAGAAGAGGATTGTCGTCGCGATCGAAACCTGAATACCGATCGATTTTTAGCTACAATTTTACGAATGGTTTGAGCTTTATCAGTGTTTAGAAGAAATGGGTCCTGTGCTTGGAGAGGATTTTCTTAATTCTACAACGACATTTAGGTATTACCAAGAGTTTCGAAAAGAAACTTTTTTCTCTATGCATTCTCCAAGTTCAGATCGTCCATCCTCCTCTGTGACTGAACATAACATTGCTGCACGAAGGAAAATACTTGGGACAGATAGACAGGTTACATACCATCAAATAGAGGTATGCTTGCACATTAATGCACCAGCAATTTCTGCTATTCTCCGCGATCACCTTCTACTTAGAAAGCTTTGTTTCCTTTTGGATACTGCATGACTTGACCGACCAACGGAAGGCACAACGTGTTTCACGGAGCCATGAAATGTTCGAAAAATTAAAATGGAAAAATCTTCCTCTGTGAATAGTATAGTGACAGATGGCGAAACTTTTCCCTATTACTATGATTTCCCGACCAAGGCTCAGAACGTAGTGTGGGTGTTCCAAGATGATCAAATCCCGGTGGCTGTTCGAAAGTCCACAACAGTGAATATGAAAAAGGTGGCGGTATATCTTAGTGTGTGAGGAATTGTCAAACAGTTACCTTAGAAACAGAGAAGACAGTCAAGTAGCATGTTATTGTTACTACGAGCATAATTTTGACCCGTGATTTGTGACCAGATTATTTAGACATAAAAATTCAGTCGTACTATGCGCAATGTATTTCCATAACAACAACTCTAAAGTGAGATTGAGTAATTGCACTGCACGTAGATATTTATGACATTTAAAGTCGTAAAAATTTATATCTAAAACTTATAACTTATAGTGGTGTCTTTGATTGAAAAAATAGTTTTTTGTGCGCATAGGACTTTATGATGTTATAACCATAAAGTTTAAATGATTAGAAAATACATTTACAATTTAAACAATTCTCATTACCACATAAAGACTTGGAGTTAATAAACATAATTCTATAACAATTTCGATTATATTCATTTTGGTATATGTGTAAGTTTGCATTTTAAATATTTTTTAAAGGTGATCATAGTGCTTTTCTTCTCTGGATGGTAGTTTTAATAGTTTTTTCTTCTTCTTCTTGCGATTATAAAACAGCATAAATTTCACCATTAATAATTACATAATCAAAAATAATCATAATCATAAATCTTGTAGCCCTTCTAAGTGAGTACCTTTAATTATAGTATATTTAAAGTCTGGTTTATTTTTTCTACATTCTATACATTTTTTAGCATTTGCACATTTTGGATTTATTTTAAATTCTTTTTGACACATTAAACATGTTAAGGGCGGTAATGATTCGTACAGACATTCACGACAAAGAGAATCTTTCACTATATATCTAAACTGAGCTTTAAATTTTTCTTTCTTACATTTCTTACAAATTTTAGTTTTACTATTTTCTTTATGTGTTTTAGTCTTATTATGTTTTTCTATATCTAGTAAGTATTTGTTACATGGTTCACAAAGCGTTTTGCTCATATTTGTAGAAATAGATATATTTTTTTTATATTTAAATTCATTTTTATATACAGCCTGCGAAAACTTTATAGTTATATTCATAAAGTAATACTTATACCTAATTTACATCTAAAACTACATGTCTTCTATCATATAATGTCCCCATGTAGAGTATTTACCCCATTGTTTAAAACACATCTTTTATGGTCTACACAACTTAAAGCTAACTTATTTACTTCTATAATGTACAAATCGTGCTTATAACTTCTAATCAAATTCAAAATTTTATAATATTCTTTTTGACTGAATAAACAGTCATTATAATTGTTAAATGATAGTTCTTTACTTATAACATTTTCCTTAACTCATTTTGCTTTTTTAGAACCTTTATCTTTTTCGAATCTGATTGAATATATTGTTGATCTTAAACCAACAAATTCTTCTATGATTGTTCCATTAAGTTCATCTTTCATCTTACAAGTATTTTCTTATTAACCTGTGGTATCTTATATTTGTTACCTTTAGAGTAATCACTCGTATCGAAGTAATCAATATAGTTTTTCATGTCCTCGTACACATCTTCTGTTTGAATATGATATATATAACTATCGGTATCTGTATAAGATACTTCTATTTTGTCTTGGTATTTCGGTTTCATCACATTATAATCGAAATCGTACATTAAATATTTCGATAAATCTAAAATTGACATACCCACATAAATCGGTTTGTTAAATTGCACTTTAATCTTGTTCATGTGAACTGCTACTAAATTTTCCTTAAAAACTGTAGTACTCTTATAATTTGGTTTTGTTACAAGGTTCTCATATTTTTTCTCATCACTTACAAGTTTAATATTAACTCTCTTTGTAATATTCTCCATAGTCTTCCCAAATACTGAATTTTTCATGAGCTTATAGAAGTCTTTTTCAAAATCATTTGTTGCTTTCGTTCTCATTTGTGTTTTTAAATCAATATATTTCTTTAACCAATCTGATTGTTCGAACTCTATTACCCGATATGTCTTCTTAAGTTTCATTCCAAGTGAAAGACATTGTTTTAGGTTTCGATAGTGAATTACAAATTTATCTTTATCATATAGGGTTGTTAATTGCTTTTATTTTTTTGAACCAGGTGGACATATGTTTTGAGGAGCTAGTGGATAGTCTTTGTGATAGTTATGGAATTCTTTTGGATATTCAAGATCAACTTCTAATATAAAACCAGTATCAGAATTATCATTTATACTTGTAAAATCTATTTCTCTTATCTCATCTTCACTTAGCCACCTAAATCCCTTATACGGTAGATATTGACTCATTGTTCACCCATACAAGTTATTGGCATCTAGATACATTAAGTAAGAATCTTCTTTATTCTTATCGTAATCTTCCATACACTTATATTTGCTTTTACATATCTTTTTGAGCATTGACTAATTCCACCCTTCTCTAACATTAATATCATATCATAATTTGTTAATAATTCTAATTCTGTATTTGTCATCTTTAACATTGCATCCCAAGCTAAACCTGGGGCTGTCATATACCAAGCAGGATCAGGGTCATAAGCTTTAAGACATGTTTCCCTAAAATTTTCGAATATATCTGCTAACAATAATGCATCCGTTCTTAAATATATATCATGGTAATTTCCGAGATTTTTAATGTCAAATGTTTCCCATACTTTCTTTGCATGTTCGTAATCTTCATCATTTATATGTGTGTTCATAAGCTTGTTGAAGAATGCTTCCTTTAGCTGTAATTTTCTTTCTCTAAACCTATTCCAATTGTTAACATAATCATATGGGAAAACACCTTTCTAATTACAAGTTGAAACTTTTCTTGATTATGATAAAAGTGTTGGGTATGTATCATTTGTTCAGGTTTTAAGTTTGATGATAACTTTTCTAAATTTGAAGCCATAAATCTAAATGAATCTAAAAATTTCAATTTAATAGTTCCAACCTTTTTACTGAATGATATGTATCTTTCTTCGTTATTGGATCTAATTTTTCTTTATTACATCCAAGCTCTTTTATAAACAAGTGCGAGTCATATCCTGTCAAGTTATCCATGATCACTGGTACAAACTTTGGTACTCTAACTTTTAAATTGCAGTTATTCGATAGAGGTGCTACCAATTTTCCTGTTATATGATCATGATGCTTAACTTTATGATTTTCTTTAGCATACTTCTGCTTACAGTAATAACAACATTTAGATTTATTGAACTCTTTTCTCTGACTTTTTGTTAATGGTAATTCGTTATTTTGTTTATATATGTTCGATATTTGTTTGGCTTCTTTTCTTAACAGTCTTATAAATTTCTTAGCAGCGTTCGTTCTTACCTCTATATCAAACAGGGTTGGTTTCACCTCCATCGCTCTTTACTACATAATAACAAAATTCAGATGGCTTATGTTGTTGATATTTTTTCGTATATGATTTGTTATCTGGATAACATTCTTGACAAAGCATAACTTTACGTAACAAGCATTCAAAATCAGCATAAACCACACATGGCATTTTCATTGTTTATTAGTAGTTTCTAAATTCAACGTGTTTACCTTCTTCAGGCATTATTATTTTTACTGGCTCATTTGACAAACAATCTTGCTCATGTTTATTTAAAGCGTCTTGAGAGTAAAAGTATAACAAACATCTATCACATAAATATTTTCGAGCTCTCTTTTTAGTTAACTGTGCACATACTAGTCTGCTTAAATCCTTAATCCAGCAATAATGTGTTTTAGCTTGGTCTTTATTTTGTTCTTTTATATATAATAAATTGACATGATTTTCTTTCTTGTTTTGTGTGTGATGTACTATATAGATTGAATAGTCTTTATCATACGCATAGACGTTTATAGAAATATTAAGTAATTTTTCGGCTTTTGGAATATCGCTTAGTTTTACAGGAAAATGAATATGTTTTAATTTTTCTTCTAAGTATTTAACAACTTGCTTGTACTTGGAAGGTCGTTGTGGATCTTTATTAGCTGGATACAGTGCAGAGCAAATGGAATATAGGAAACATTTTTCATCCTCGTTCTTTACATTTATGACTGCTTGTTTATTTTTAATTCTATCAGTTAGATCTGTATATGTTGATCCTCTATATGGTGTATATATGACGATTGCTAGTTGTAAAAAGTTAATGTTTATAAGAGCCCAGCCAGAACCTCTAGCTTGGAACTCATCCATTCTTGTTCTTAATCTTTGTTTCATCTTAGTTATTTCTTCTTCTAAATTACTTGATTGATATATTTCTTGGTTTTCAGTGTTAAAATAGAAGTTTTGAGTTTCTTCACCTTTCTTATATGTACAACTTATATAAAGATTAGCTTTCAATGAATTATGTTTACTTACGCTAATTTCTAATCTGTTTAACCCTTAAAGTCACACACCTTCTAAAAGTTGGATGAAATTTTTTTCACTGCGCTAATTAGAGTCTACTGAGCTGGAAATAATGAAAATTTTGCTAATTGTTGTTGATTGTCTATTTTTTGAATTTTTGTCCATATGGCAACATTGTAACTTAAAGGTCATATGTATGAATACATTCAGATATATGGAAACTTAGGTAAGATGTTTATTTTATGGTGTTTATTGGCAGTATTAGTTGTGATTGATTGATACAAACAATTTAGAAAATATATTTCTATATGCATTGTTGCAGAAACCAAATATACAATACTAGCATTATATCACCAAATTTCTTATACCAAGGCATACTTACATTATAGTTTTAGATTACATGAAATTAGTTTACATCCATTCAATCATTAGCACATTAGTCTTACATGGAGAAGGGTAAAATAATCTTTTTTCTTCTGTCATTTTGTGAAAAACAACACAAGATCAAACTTCGTACATTTCAATCTACTCATTCCTTTAGGGTATGATCTGCAACGTCCTTTTGATCAGCATGATAGCCAATGTAGTATCTGATTATCATTTAGACTTGGAACCAGTACAACTCTTATCTTTCGAGTAGGCTGTGTGCCATTATCTTGTGATGGTCTACCACACTTTGGTCTTCTCGCAATACATAAAACTTATGATCTGTTTTCGAAATTCTTTGAGAGTCATTTCTTTGGTGTCCAAACCCGCGTTATTGTCCTTTCTATACAACTGCCATGCATTACATACGGACAAGTCAAGGAGGTATGAAAATATAGAGAAATACCACAGTTTAGAGTTTGAGGGGGTCTTATGTTGTTCCAAAATCATATCTGATACACATACACTACCTCTATGGCTATTGTATTCTTTGACGATAGCTGGTCAATGCACATCCACTTTTTTTACTGCCACACCTTTTGGTGTTTGTCATAGGTTCTATATCGCAGGATGTTCCTGCTATTGTTACGCACTTAGCATCCCCATAGCAGAACATGCCGCGTTCTGCGATGTTATCGCAGAAAACCTCCCGCACCTGTGCAGAATAATTGATATTTAACGCTGTAATAAAAATAAGATAGTATCATCTTCATTTATTTTGGAATTCCTGCAGAAAGGTTTTGCTTACAGAACCTCATAGCAGAAAGGCAAAGAGAGTTCTGCTATCGGATAGTGCATAATAGCTATAAAATCTTTCACCTCGTTTAAAGTGCAGTTGATCGAAGAGTCCGGTAAACAGAATATAGGTGTGACTGGCGCCCTATGTTATGTATAAGATCATTCGAAGAAAACAATTGAAAATGTGAAATTGGAGATTTTACTTGTATATGTATATAGTGAACTTTATGGTGGGCAAACACCATTTGCGTGGGTCTTCTTGGGATTCTCCTGTTTCATCCCACTTTCTTCATTCCACCATTTCATTCATTACTCATAATCATCGTATCCTTTAGTCTAACCAACATAATCGTAGGACGTAAAACTCAAAGATTTCATTTCATTTTTTTCTTTCCTACATCACATCAATTGGTATCTCCTATTTCACAATGTGGCCATATAGAAACACTCATATTCAAATCGCTATCAGCAATCTATTAATCATTAGTAATATGTTATAAGTGTTGCTTCTTGACTCCTGTTGTCATTGTGATCACTCCACTCAAAAAGATAATCAATTCATAGTAAATAATAATATTAATTAATTAATTATATTACCTCTTTTGTAATCTACCATTCGACCTACTAAAAGCTACATTTCAGCCACTGTGGAAGCTACAAATTTCTGACGTAAGGTGGCAGCGCTTGCCAGTTGGGTGAAAAGGTTGTAGACAAGTGTCTACAACGCGACATAACGGGCATGAAACATCAGAACTATATATTTAGTTTCTAAGAAACCAATGTTGCCATATGGTAACAAAAATACTTTAAGGGTTAATATAGCTTTAGATGTTGCATTAATATATTGTTCGAGTGGATCTTGTGGCTTGTAATCTGTTATAAATCTCCATGTTTCTAATCTTGATTTTAATGCAATATTTTGGCGTTTTACATCGATTGGTATTGATTGAACTTTGATTCTTTGTTCTTCAAATACATCTTTTTTGAATGGAAATAGCTTTAAAGCTTTCTTCCTATCTTATCGCTTAGCTTTTGGGTTTTCAAAAATGTCTTCTTGAAATGGAAATGTTTGATTAATGTTTAATCAGTTTTGTTCGTCTTCATGTTCTTTAATACGGGATCAATAAGTTCTGCTTTTCTTAATCGGGAATTACCCTTTATTTCCTTTCCTTTACATAATTTTTTTAATTCAATTACTGTACGTTTAATTAAATTACTCATATTTACTTCATGTTTTTTTATTCTATAAAAATAATTTTAATCATTTTCGTTATCTACTACAACAGCCAATATTCATGTTACGTGTAAAATCCCGATGTTATTAGCATATTGTATTAGAACACGGCTTTCGTGGTAATAACCCAGCAAAGCTACTATTGATCTAATGAAAACCAATTCATTTTTGTTTTAATAATATAAATCTCTCGGTATTTCTACATTTGTGCATACTTCCCAATACGCTTTGTTTTTAAATTCTCTCACAAATGCTTCAGAAAGTTTATTAGTTCTATTATCACAATATTCTGCTGTTATCCCCCAATCTATCTTGTCAGCATATTCCCTCATAATAGCCACTGAGAACTCTTGATGATATGATAAAGCATAAAAGTTAAATCTATCAACATAATCTTTTATAAAATCATCTGAAAAGTATTGATACTCTGATATTAGATCAAAATTAATCTTGTTATCATAATCTCTCATAAAATCATCTGAAAGGCATTGACACTGTGATATTAGATCAAAGTTATTTTTTTATCATAATCTCTCATAAAATCATCTGAAAGACGTTGATACTCTGATATTAGATCAATGTTAATCTTGTTATCATATTTTCTCATAAATGTTTCAGATAATTCACCTTTGCAAATTTGGTTCCATTGTTCTTTAGTTAAATTCTTTAAGACTTTATCAGATAGCATCGCACCTTTAGATTTTAATATGACATTCTCTAACTCTTTATTGTTTTCTATTAATGATTTTTAAATAAATGCTCTAGCATGCTTAATGATTTACTAAAGTTAATTTTATCTTCGTTGCTTAAATACTTACACATGTTATCAAATTTGGGTTTAATACTAAGTATTAACTCCTTTTCTGTGCATAAGTTTTTTAATTCAATTACTGTGTGTTTAAATAAACTCATAACTACTCCCTCGTTTTTATAATATACAAAAATAATTTTAATCATTTTCGATATCTAATACCTATATCTATTAGCATATTGTATTAGTACAGGACTTTAATGGAAATAGCCAAATTAAAGCTGCTAGTTTATTTTCACTCTTTACACAGCTTTTATTGTAATAATTCATAAAACATCGCTGTGACTTAAGAAGAATCTACTTCATCATTATCATTTTCACTTTCACTTTTACTCTCACACTCACTTTCGCTATCCCAATTTGATTCTGGTGTAAATCTTTCTAGTGCTACATTTTCTTGTTCTTTTAACATGTCTTTTTATTTTAATAATATTTGTTTTTCTAATAGGGTTGCTAAGAGTTTAAGATCTTTGTGAATTAGTTTAAGTCTATCATGTAATAAATCAAAATGTTTCTCCATTTTTATTATATAGAAAATCTTTGATCACTACGAATTAAGCTTCTACATAGGACTAGATATTAACCGATCATATAAACCATCAATTTCTTTAACCAAATCTTCTTCTGATAGGGGTGTCCAATACTCATTACCCTTAAATTTAAGAATATCTAGTTCTTGCTGCATTAGGTTGAATAACTTAATACTGTTAGGATCTCTAAACTTTTCGTACATTATCTCATGATTCTGATATTTTTCTTCTGCTTCATTAAGAGGCTTATATAGAATTCTCTTTTGACATCTGATAGCATAATAAGGGAAAGGATCATTCAGTTTGTTCTTCTTGTATATGATTAGGCAATTATCTTTCGAATTATCGTCTGTATATGATGCTGCAATTTATTTTAAGCCCTCGTTTTGAATTCTCAATCTTTCCATTGTTTGCTCTATTTTCCCTACTCTTATTTGCAACTCTTTTTGGTCTTCTTGAATGTGTTTAAAGTCTTGTGTCAAGTAATCTTCGATTATATTGTAACACTTATCATAAAACTCATTTGAAATCCAAATTGATATACTCAATATTAATTCTTTTCTTACATATGTTCATGATATTAATAGATCTTGTTTATTTGTTCCTTTTGACTCAACTATGTAAAATGAGTTTTGGTGGTGCAGATCTGGCCCACCTAATTTTTTGTTATAATATCGTAGGAGATCTTTTGATTTATCTAACCTTGCCCAATGTTTAAATTCTTTTCCCTCATTTTGACACAACTTAGTAGCATTGAAATATCATGTACTCTTATCTATAATCAATTTGTAATCACCAAAAATACCATACCAATAATTGTCTTTAATCTGTTCGTAACAAATATCATTTAAACTGAGAGAACTATCCATAGTACCCATATTTATTGTTTAGAAAATAATTTTTAACATATTTTCCTCGCTATCTGCAAGTTTTATTTCGTAAGTTGCTTTAATAAAGTTCCTAGAATTAGAAGGATGAAGATTTTCGTTACTGTGTTAGATGAGCTTTCAAAGTAGTCCAAATTCGGTTCACTTACTTTTTGATTATAATATAATAGCCTTTTATGGAATAATAACCATACAAGATAGCATTTATATTTACACTACAACATTACTTTTATCTATCCAACAATTATGTGAATCATCAAATCCTAGCCATTTAACGTATACTTTGTTACCTTTCTTTCTTAACACCTTTTCCACCAAGTATTCATCTTTGTGTTTCGTCTTTAATAGCCCTGGTTCGTAAAATCTACCTTGTACATCCTCTTCTTCTAAATCTTTCATTCTATACGTAGGTGGATTAGATGGAATAACTTCGCTAATAACAAATACTTCTGTTGACCAATTAGGTGTATATCCTTTCTCAAATAATCCTTTCGATTTCCTTATACGAACATAATCGCCTAATTGGTATTTGGGTTTAACATACTTATATTCTTTTTAATAAACTTTCTCCAATATTGTTCGTTCATTCTTCTTGCTAACTTCTATAGGCTTCAAACCAATTGTTGTATGAGTTTGATTGTTATATTCGCTAACTAGTGTTGGTAAAATCTCTATCCATTTATAATTTCCTTTTGTTATAAGCTCCTTCCACATGCTTTGTTTAAGTGTTCTATTGAATCTTTCAACAACAGAAGCTTTCTTACCGATATAGGTTGATTAATGATTAATCTTATTTTCCTCCATCAACTTCGTAAATTTTTATTGTAAAACACTTTGCCTTGAGCTGTTTTTAAGTTATTAGGTTTTGTAATTTTTAATATTGGTTCAAACGCTTCTGTAACATTTTTACCACTCTTATCTTTAACGGGAACAACAAAAACATATTTCGAAAACACATCTATAATCGTTAGCAGATACTTATAGTCTTTGTTTAATTTGAAAACACCTTTTAATACTCCGCTATCCATTTCTGCAAGATCTGCTTGCCAGAAATCATCTATACCTTTAACAATAACACTTAACCTCGGGTAATACTTTCTGGAAGGTTTGTGAATTTCTTCTATAATGTCTTCTCTAATACCATTACCTTCTTCTTGTCAATCTTTCTTTTTAACGAATTGAGTTTTAGTAACACCACATATAGAACAAATACATCCCTTCATATATTTTCCATTCTTTGTTCTATTTTAGTGGTATTTCTTTTGGTATCTCTTGATTTCTTACACTTAACACAATACATCCTGTTTATTATATAGAAAATCATTTAAGTTCTCTTTCTACGTACATAATAACATATAGTAATTGTCCTTCTTCGAAAGCTGAATTTTTATCTGCTTGAAACGTAATTATATCACCATTTTTAACGTCTGAAAAAAGTTTCAACTAAAGTATCGTTCAAAAATATATGTAGATGGCATTTATAAAAACTTAATTCCATATGCATTATTTTCCCATTATAGAGAAATTTATAAGCATTCAATAGATTAAATATTCTAAAGATTCGGTCTTTAACCTCCTTAGTTCTCAATCGACATAATAGATTTATAGTTTCTTTCTTCATAATGAACATATTTGTTAATTTGTTTGAGTTTTAGAAATCTTCTTTTGTAACAAATATATCTATATCATTCTTTCTAACAACATTCTCTAATTGCGATGACATTTCCGCTTTGTATTTATTGAACTCTGATATAGGAACCATTGCACTAAATAAAAGAACTACATTATTAGTAGTCTTTTGGATTTCTTCCATATATTCTTTCCGAAAAGCGTTCATATCATCTATCTTTATGTATGTGTTTTGTAATGATTTTAATACATCCTCAAATTTGTTTCTATCACTTTCTAATTGAATATTTATTGAATGAAGCTGATGAAAAGTTACATCTTGTTGGTCAATAGCATGAGCTACATTAGCAAGTCTTTTCCTCTTAAAATCATCCATGTTCTATTATTTGATGTAAAAACTTTATCTAGATCACTAATGACACCATTCTTCCTACTTTTAACATTACCAAAGATATCCATATTTATTATATACAAAATTTATACATATTTAACAGCGAGAAGAACAGTTATACGAGCTCCACCAAAATCAATCAAATCACCATTCTCATCTCGAAATGAAACTCTGAAATTATTAGATTTGTTGTAATGTATTGGGAAAAATATTTTTTCTCTAGGCTCATATATAATTTGCTCTCTAAATTCTGCATTTGTTCTAAACGTTGCAATTAAATCTGTTTCATTATGTGTTGTATCATTATGTTTTAAAATCATACCTTCTGCTACATCACAGTGAATACTTATAGTATCAAATGGATGAAACTTTGGTATCTTATCTCCAGCATGTTCTATGTTAATAGCCAAATTTTTCACATTATAACCTAATACAGTGTTAATGGTATCTAATATTATATCACAAAGCCCGCTAAATATTTTAACTCTATTTTTTCTCTGTCCTCAGTAAATTTAATATTTTTAAAAGCATCGTTGAAGTATTGAAGATTTGATTTAACATATTCTTCTAATTCTTTTAAATTATATTGACCAGGTTGAACTATGAGTTGTTTTTTAAGAATAGGATAGTCAGGTTTGTTACTACAAAATGTTAGTTTATCATTTCTTTCTGCAATGTTTGGAGTTAAGTATGTTGTATAAAATCCTGCAAGAGCTATTTCTAAGTTGTTTTCAAATGGATAATGCAAAGACATGTTTAATACAGATGAATAACCGTTTAAAAGTTATTCATTTATTATGAAATAAAATACTTTCATTTATTATGAAATAAAAGTTGAAATGAATAAATGGGATATCAGGCCAAGGGATATCGAGTAAGGTTATCAGACCAAACTGTAAAAAAGAAGAATGATATATTGCTACCTGGTGATATAAGATGTTTAATAGTAGGACCTAGCGGTTGCGGTTAAACAACAGTTATGATTGATAACTTTTTACTAGCACCGCATTGGCTTAAATATACAAATTTTTATATCTATTCTAAAAGTTTACATCAACCTAAATACCAACAGCTAATACAACTTTTGCAAGACATAGAACGAGATATTAATAAGACAATTACAATAGTAAAAGGAAACAACGAAGAGATTATTCCATTAGATGAGTGTGAGAACGATTCAGTGGTAGTGTTTGATGATTTCATTTTAGAACAACAAAACCACGATAGAGACTATTTTACTCAAGGTAGACATAAAGGTTTAAACTGTTTCTATCTTGGACAAACATATTCTAAAGTACCAAAACAACCAATAAGAGACAACTTAAATTTTCTTTGTACCTTTAGGCAGGATAACACAAATTTAAAACACATATATGACGAATTTCTTGGTTCTGATATGTCGTTTGAAAAATTACAATCACTCTGCAATAAGTGTTGGGAAGAAGAGCATGACTTCTTAACAATAGATATGACAAGGAAAACGGATAGTGAGAAATATAGAAATAAAATTAGAAACTTTTTAAAAGTATATACCGGAGTGAAACGTGATTGAACGTATCTAAACCTGTATGTTGTATTACGTTAGGTTGCGTTTTTATTTTTTTCTTTATATAATAAATGAGTCAGTCAGATGCTGCTGAAGCTAAGAAATATATAAAGTTAAAAGAAGATCTTGTTAAAAGATTTAAGGAAATTAAACAAGCTAATCGTAGCAAATATGAAAAATATAAAGAACAAGATCAACCTGTTAAAGATGCAATTGAAGGCTTAGGACAAAATATATCAAAAGTAGCAGAAGAAAATAAAAATTTAATTCAAGAGTTAGTTCCAGATGTAAATAAGAGCGCAAAAGTAGATTCAAGGTTATTAGTAACACCTCCTATCTATGAGAGTTCAATAAGTGAAATCGATACCCCTATAACAGAAGAAATAAAACATGAAAAAGCAAATTAAGTACAAAGTAGACGGAATAGAATCTTTACCAGCTACCCATTTTGGTAAGATTGCTTCGAAATATTATTCAACCAGAGATGATAAAAGTTTTAGAATTCAACCATATGGTGATGATGGAAAAGTCGTACATATGATTGGGGGTACGGAAGTTAAAATTCATGATGATGATTAAGTTATTAATAATCGACGTTACACAGGAACAGAAGGCTTATGGGAATTACTAACAAAACATAATCCAAAAAACTACAATGAAGATGATCTAGAAAAATATACACAAATAGTTATTGATTCTAATGTAGTATTTCATAACAATGATTCAAATAAAAGAAAACAACGATCTAGTAGAAGTGAAAAATACAAAGAAATTATCAAACCTATTTCGGAAAGATATATAAAACCAACACTAGAACCAACACCTTTAAGAAAGAAAACACCAAAGTCTGGAGAATGAATAAAAATACACAAAGAATTACCTAAAGAATATATATGGATGGATGATGTGAGAAAATTAATAGATAGGTTAATAGTTATAGATGGAGAAGAAAAAGCTGGAAATGATAACTTTTATAATGAGAAATTAGGCATAATAGATATGATTAATTCTAAACTCACACAATTTATTCCTAATGATTCAAAGGGTATACGTTTTTTGATAAATATATTGAATACGCTGCCACCAAAATTTTGGAATAGTGAGAAGTATGGAGAAGGAATACTGAATGATTTGTTCAATAAACTTCCATTAAATTACATATTCCAGGATTTTCGTACTGTGGTCTGTGAACTAATCTACAAGAAAGGTTAGAAAGAGGTGATAATGGTATTAACCCATTAGATGAAGCTTGTAGAGAACATGGTAGTTACTACAGATATAATAAAGATATAGCTTCTAGACGTATTGCAGACAAAGGATTAGGAAATAAGGCATAGGAAAGAGCTTTAGCTAAAGATGCAAGCTTGATAACAGAACGAATACCAGCTTTAGGAACTGCTTTAGCTATGAATGCAAAAGTAAGTTTTGGTTTAGGTTTATAAGTATTTTTGTTTAAGTTTTATGTTTTTTCCATAAAAGTTTTATAATAGATATAAGTATGAAGTTAAGTAGTTTTACATTTACAAATCCTAACGAGGAACTTAAACAATTAAAAATTGATCACATTTTAACTAAGAAACAGATAAATAATAAATTTCAAAAGATGAAAGAAGGAAAAAAATGCATTTAACTCTTTCTATACCTCAAGTTAAGAATATAAACAAAGAAATAAGGGCAAATGATAATAAAGTTCACTATGGAGGCTTTGTATTTACTATTCCAACCATTCTAGCTTGAATAGATGCTCTTGGTTCTCGTACTGCTGGAGTTGCTACTGTACTCAAAACGGTAGAAGATGTGAAAAATAATAAAGCAGAATTAGAAGAACAAAAGAGACATAATTTAGCAATGGAAGAGAAGCAAGATGGTAAGCTTCCAAAAAACTTAAAGCTTAAAATAGTAAAAAAAGAAATCCAAGCCTTAAGTAACATTGATCTGATTCATCTTGTTAAAAAGCTTAGGATAAATAACTTTAGAGGTGTATTTATGAGTGATGATTTACCTAAACAACCAAAGAAGAATGAGTGTGGTATTGTTAACTTTGATACGTCTAAAAATATAGGAACTCATTGGATTTGTTATTGGAAAGAAGTAAATAGAAAATACGTGTTTGATTTAATCCACCAAAGACACTCGTAAAATACATTGGTCATAATATAAAGTACAGTAGCAATCGTATACAACATTTTAACGAGGTAATCTGTGGGCATTTATGTATTGTAGTATTAAAATGTTTAGAGATGGATGTAGCTTTTGAGAAATCATTAGTCAGGTGAATAGAAATAAGGATATTCGGAGAAGTTATATTAAAGTTTGTTTTATGGGTTGAATTCATAAAACGATAACGGTATTTTTTCTTTATAATAAATATGGATAAAATAGAGTCATATGAATTACAATCCTTTAAACCTAATCAAAAGACAATCGAAAATTTAAATAAACCAAACAGATCTATTGAGTTTGATATAGATGTTGGGAATGTGTTCGTTTGTCCTTATTATGCTGATATTTATGAAACTTTCGAAATTAGAGGTAGAGATGCTAATGGAGAATATACTGCTGGTCAAAATATTAGATTTATTCATAGCTTCTTCCCACATCTTTTTTCTCAAATACAAGTTAGAAAACATGCACAAATATTGGACATTATAGATTATCCTAGTTTAACTTCAACAGCTGTAAACACATGTACAATTTCAAAACCAGAAGAAAATCATTATGATGAATGTGGATGGGAAGGAATTACATGGCGAAGAACAGATGAAGAATTAGTATTTCTACTAAGACTTTTACCAGGATTTTGTTCTGATTATAAAGATGTTATGTGGAAAGGAGGATTGAAATATACATTTAAAAGAAGTGGTTCTGATGATAATGTATTTGCTATTTGGAAAACTAAAAAGCAGAATGGAACGTATGAGAATGATCAACCACATCCAGGTAAAGTTAATATTACAAATATGGAGTTGAGAATGTCTATTGTTAATTATGAACCTAACTGTGCTAACTTGATAAAATCTAACATGTTAAAAGAGGGTAAGATTCCTATTTCCTTCAACACATATCAATGTTTACAAAAATCAGTTACAGATAAATATTTGGAATTTTATCTAACCACACAATTTAACTCAAGTGAATTTGATATGCCTAATTTTGTAATTGCATTTTTGCAAACTAATAGGAATGATAATCAAGAAAGAGATTCAAACTATTTTGATCATTGTAAAGCACAGAATATCCATTTTCGTTATTCTAGAAATGAGTCTTTTCCTTTAGAATCTTTAAACTTAGATTTTGAAAAGCACAAATATCTCAAAGCTTACGAAATGTATACGATACCCAAGGGAGTTACAATTGTAAACACTGAGATATTTTATTATCCTAAAGAGTTTTTAGAAAATAGACCGATGTTTGTGATTAACACAAGCAAGCAGAAAAATCTTGAATATGATGTTGAAAAAGAAAAAATAATCGAGAAGATATAAATTAGTTATGTTTAGTTTGTAAGTGTTTTTATGGTAATATAAAAACTTATATATAGACCAAGACGATAAACAGATTTTGATCCAAACCGTACAAACGGAGCGAATCGTTCCACTTGTGTTTAAGCTAGATGACTAGAATAATTTGTTTAATAGGACGGAAAAGTTCCACTTCTGTTTAAGCTAAGATGAATTGTGTTTAATAGGACCGAAACGTTGCACTTGTGTTTAATCTAAGATGAATGATGAATAGGACCGAAACGTTCCAGTTGTGTTTATGCTAAGATGAATGATGAACTGTGTTTAATAGGAACGAAACGCTCCACTTGTGTTTAAGCTAAGATGAATGGTGATATGTGATTAATAGGAACCACTTGTGTTTAAGCTAAGATGAATTGTGCTTAGGACGAACGAACGCTCGACTTGTGTTTCAGCTAAAATGAATGATGAATTGTGTTTAATAGGAACGAAACGCTCCACTTGTGTTTATTTAATGAAACCGATAATTTAAAAATGATCATAAAAACTTATTTAATAAAATGAATATTCCAGATAACATTCCACGAGATAATCTAATTGCATTAATTGAGGATACAATATTAACACTTCAAAACTTACTAGCGAAAAATAAGAGGAAATTTAAGAGAGTAAATGTATTTATGTTACTCTTATTGCATTTTCGATGCTGCTTTCTGCTTCTACAGGGTTTATAAATATATTTATTCCAGTTAGAGTTTATGCAATTATTACAACAGCATTTGCATCTGCTTCTGCCGTTACCACTGGTTTATCTACACGATTTAATATAGATTCGAAGAGAGAGTATTATAAGAATATGGTTACTCAAATTGCTATGTTTATCGATGAGCTTAATGTTATTAAAGTAATGAATGGAGAATTACCAGACGAACATATAAAAGATATTGTTGATAGAATTAACTATATATATATAACGAGATAAGATCACTACAAAAATGAACACATTTTTAAAAGTTTTATACAATAAATCAGAAATGGCCTCACAATTAAACAAGGAAAACAATATTAACATTTTAAAGCTTGTTAAATAGCAAGATCTGGAAGAAGAAAAATCATAAGAAATATTATCATGGACATTGACACAAAAAATACACTGGGGAAAGGGTATTAGTATATCAAAATGAGAAATACAAAACCTTATTGCCACAGAGATATAATGAAGATACTGATCAAGTTTTAAAAGAGATGAAAACTAAGAAACTATTTATGAGATATGATGGATTGAAGGATCTTTCTAATGGTTATAAAATAAAGCAGCTGTTCTTTAAAATGAATCTAAGAAGTAACAAAAATGATTTTAAAAAATTTCTAAAGTAAAAAATGGAGTTTAATATGGATCCCCAAGAGAAGTTTATACTTACTAATAATTTCAATGTAATTGTGAAAATTGTGATAACCGAAGTCCAAGTAGTTTTTGATATTAACGGCTGTCTATTCAGCTTGAATTATGATCAGTGGACAGAGTTTAAGAAATCATTGTTTCCCATAGAGAACGAAGTTAGCAGAAGATTCCATTATCAGTATCAAAACTTGTAATTTTAAGTATGTTTTAATTTATAGTTAATTGATTTTGAAAGTGTTACGGTTACAAAGCCCTAAAACTAAGACCTTTAGACACACAAAACACAATGCCATTTGAATTTTAAAAATCCATATACAAATAAGAAGGTTATTTGGGTTTTTTGTAATTATATCCTATAGTTGTGCAACCCACAAGACATTCAATATATTGTAATTTTTTTCTCTATTGATTGCCGTTTGAGTTTTGAAAATCGGTTAGTAAACAACGGAGATATAACAAGTTCAAAATTTCGGGATTATTTTACAGGTTTATCTTTGAATTTTCGGGAAAATGTTATTCTTTAAGAAATAGTCTTAGTAGATTATGCTAGTATTTTTTATTTTTCGAAAGTGATAAGAAATTAGTAAAGTTATTAAAAATTTAAATCGCATCCTTAAATGTAGGCAGCCAGCTAGGCATTAGAAAAATAGCACCTTTAATTATTTATAGATTGTCGTTTGAATGTTGAAAATCGGTTAATAAATAACGGTGTTACAGCGATTTTAAAAATAGTATCCCTAGAATACACCATTGATTACAGGGGCGGTAATCGTGTTCAAAAAATTATCTTGTTTACCTTAGTTGATGGTAAGTCATTGGTAATAGTTTCAAAGTCCAATTCGCAATTTTAACAATTCTGGAAAAACGTGTAAAAAATTAGTTTCCAACCCTGTTGTTATAAAATTGTCTTACAACTTAGGATTTAATTCTAATATTCTGGTATTATTGATTGTCGATGAGAAGGAAAGAGAGAGAGACACTAGCGCATGTATGGGGCAAGTTTTGGAACTAGATACTATTTCCGCTGATTAAGATTATAAGAGCGAACATGCATTCGCTTGAAAGCTGGCTGTTAGGAGAGAAAAGTTGAGTGACGAAAACCTCTCTGTCGTTCAGAGCTGGGAAGGAAAGAGAGAAAGAGATCTAGGAGATATTTCGTCATGAATTCAATGACGTCACGTATTGTCTCGTTCAGGGAGACTACGCCATTGATACAGCGCCCTCTCACGACTGCTAGCTAAAAGTCGTAAGGAGAAGGAAAAGAAAATCGGATTGTATGTCACGTTCTAAGAAGAAAAGAGAGGCTATAAATCTAATACATGTATATATATATATATATATATATATATATATATATATATATATATATATATATATATATATATATATATATATATATATATATTCATCCTCACGGCATTGTCAAGGCTCTATATTTGTATTTTACATTTATTATTGCAACCGGGTGTTTCTGACTTAAGAATACGGTAGCCCGATCATCACCCTTGTTCTTCGCGCGCACAGTCATTCGAAGAACTGAAAACGTACTCTGTACACAAACAGTTTATGGTTGTGAACTCGGAAATCCTGGTACTTCTGCTTGTCAAAGTCAAAAAGTGGGAGAAAAAAGGATGTGTAGAATGTAAAGAGGGTGCAACAGTGACTGATGCTTGTAAGGGAACATATTCATTTGTAGTTCGTGCACATTCCGCCTGTAGCGCTACTGTGGCACAACGTATATTGTAACTGTATAACTCTTGTACACCGCTAGTAGGTCTATTCGCGTTAGTGACGACCGAAACTATGTTGTCAGCTCTGACTGCGATAAGGCACTGCCGTGCTGCTTTTCCTTCTCTTTTTTTCCCCCTTTTCCATTTGTGAGACGCCAAACATGTTGTTTTTGCTTGTTGCACGCGCTGAACGTGTTTCGGCGAGCGAAGTATTTAAGAAGTTGACTACATATTCTTGTTTGTGATAGTTTTAAATTGGTTAACTGTTGAAAAATATACGAAAATAAAGCTGTACATGTTAAGGTATATTAGTCGAGGACGTAGCTACTGACAGTGTTGATTACAGATTTTCTCGAGGAAGAATTTAATTACAGTAGAGGTGAAAAGGAGACGTCCATTTAGACAGCCCCCCCCCCCCTATCAGACTCAATCAGAAATGGTCTCAATCGTTTGTACACAAATGTGCAGGCGAAATTTTCGTTTGTACACAATTAGGGGCGCCGTCAGAACGAAAACAAAGTGGGGGCTGTCTAAATAGTAGCCCCCCATCAACATGTCCTATTCAAGCACAAATTGTCGCAATCATTTGTACATCGTTTCTACAGAAATGTGAAGGCGAAATTTTCGTTTGTACACAATTAGGGGCGCCGTCAGAACGAAAACAAAGTGGGGGCTGTCTAAATGGTAGCCCCCCACCAATATGTCCTATTCAAGCACAAATTGTCGCAATCATTTGTACATCGTTTCTACAGAAATGTGAATTCGAAATTTTCGTTTGTACACAATTAGGGGCGCCGTCAGAACGAAAACAAAGTGGGGGCTGTCTAAATGGTAGCCCCCCACCAATATGTCCTATTCAAGCACAAATTGTCGCAATCATTTGTACATCGTTTCTACAGAAATGTGAAGGCGAAAATTTTCTTTTACACAATTACGGGCGCCGCCAGAACGAAAACAAAGTGGGGCTGTCTAAGTGATACCCCCACCATGTCCAATTCAATGACAAATTGTCGCAATCGTTCCTACATCGTTTCTACAGAAATGTGAAGGCTAAATTTTCGTTTGCACACAATTAGGGGCGCCGCCAGAACGGAAACAAAGTCGGGGATGCCTAAGTGGTAGCCCCTCCCACCATGTCCAGTTGAATCACAAATTGTCGCAATTGTTTGTACTTCGTTTGTACAGAAATGTGCAGGCGAAATGTATGTTCGCACGGAACTAGGGGCGCCGCCAGAACGAAAAAAATTGGGGGCTGTCTAAGTGGTAGCCCCCGACCATGTCCTATTCAATCACAAATTGTCGCAATCGTTTGTACTTCGTTTGTACAGAAATGTGCACCCGAAATTTTCGTTTGTACATAATTAAGGGCGCCGCCAGAACAGAACAAATGGGGGCTGTCTAAGTGGTAGCCCCCCACCATGTCCAATTCAATCACAAGTTGTCGCATTCGATTGTGCATCGTTTGTACAGAAATGTGCAGGCGAAATGTTTGTTTGAACAAACTTAGGGGCGCCGCCAGAATGAAAACAAAGGGGGGAGCTGTCTGAGTGGTATCTCCCCCCACGATGTCCAATTGAATCACAAAGTATCGCAATCGTTTGTACATTGTTTGTACAGAAATGTGCAGGTCAAATTTTCGTTTGTACACTATTAAGGGCGCCGCCAGAACGAAAACAATGTGAGGGCTGTCTCAATGGTAGCCCCCCCCCCCCATTTCCAATTCAATCACAAATTGTCACAATCGTTTCTATATCGTTTGTACAGAAATGTGCGTGCAAAATTTTCGTTTGTACATAATTAGGGGCGCCGCCAGGGCGAAAACAAACTGGGGGGCTTTCTAAGTGATAGCCCAATCACCATGTTCAATTCAATCACAAATTGTCGCAATCGTTTGTACATCGTTTGTACAGAAATATGCAGGCGAAATTTTCGTTTGTACACAATTACGGGCGACCTCAGAACGAAAACAGTGGGGGGCTGTCTAAATGGTAGCCCTCCCACCATGTGCAATTGAATCACAAATAGTCGCAATCGTTTGAATATAGTTATAAAGAAATGTGCAGGCGAGATTTTCGTTTGTACACAATTAGGGTCGCCGACAGAACGAAAACAAAGTGGGGGGCTGTCTAAATTTTAGCCGTCCCACCATGTTCAATTCAACCACAAACTGTCGCACTTGTTTGTACGCCTTTGTACATAAATGTGCAGCTGAAATTTTCGTTTGCACATAAATGTTCCCCCCCCCCAAAACGATAACAAACTATGGGCTCTCTGGTTGATAGGCCTCCCACCATGTCGAATTCAACCACAAACTGTCGCACTTGTTTGTTACGGTTTTGTACAGAAATTTGCAGGCGAAATTTTCGTTTGTACACAATTGCGGGCGCGCTAAAACGATAACAAAGTATAGGCTACCTAATTGGTAGCACCTCCCTACGTCCGATTCAAAAGAAAATTATCTCAATTGTTTGCACATCGTTTGAGCAGTAATGCGCAGGCGAAATTTTTTTTCTAAGCTATCAGATGCGTGGACAGAACGAAAAAAAGGGGAGTTGTCTAAGTGCTAGCCCCACCATGTTCGATTGAACCACAAATTGTCGCGATCGTTTATACATAGTTTGTGCAGAAATGTGCAGGTAAAATTTTCGTTTGTATTAAATATTATACGGATGTGAGTATTTCTAATATCTGCGATCAACATTAACCGGTTTGAATAACGGTTGATGAGTTTGAAAATGGTTCCTATTGCACTAGTTGAAAAAAAATTCTTTTTCTCTGGCACACGGAAGAAAATGCCTGATTCTAATAGAACTCTTCACGTAGAATTCGAATCTGCAATCAATTTTTCTCCATCACCCTCAGTTTTCCCGTGACAGAGGTGTTTTCGGAAAATTTCCTCTGAAATTTCTTTTCTTTTTCTTTTTTTCTTTTTTTAAAACCATTTTTATACTTGTAGCTTGGGTACCTTAGGTATATAAACGCACAAATTATATTGTATGTTAGCGTGATTTATACTTAGTAAGCCCTCTAAGTTTCATAAGAATAGCATTATTCTATCTAGAGAAATAAACATATTTATATAAAAAATATGCTATGTGTACTGTTCATTTTACAATATTCATTAGTGCAGATAAAATCACATATAACTTCCACGAAAATTACAATATAAGCATGGTTTATATCTTATTGGATTTAAAATAAAACATATTTTCAATGATGTATACACCGTGTCACCATTTTATATCTACTTAATAAATAATACAAAAGAAGTGAGTGGTATCTTCTTAATAAATGGACACTTACTTACCTCAACTAATGTGTTTTAGTTGTCGACTTTCTTCTGTGTTTGCTTTCTGGAACATCTCTTTTAAGTGTCCAACAGTAATCAGCTAGCATTTTTGAACTACACTGTCAC